>NC_052350.1:60333361-60440795 GCF_009727055.1 Benincasa hispida | reverse complement strand
CTACTCCAACGTATCGTGACTTTCTCCCCCCCCCGCCCCCCCTTTCACTCTTTAGGTGAAAAGTTGGTGTTGATTTCTTCCTTTTTCGATATTGCTCGGGAGTGTCATTTTTTTGTTGGAATTACGATCAGCACACAGGCGGAAGGCAGACGAGAATCCATAAGCCACTCTAATTCATTAATTTTGGCAGGAAATGAAAGCATTGCTTTAGCAGAAAATAAATGAGTTTTCAAGTCATTACCTTGTGTAGAACATTCTCAAACTTTGATTCCAGCTGCAAATCTCTTCCAAATCTTGTTGTAGACCCAACCTCAAGATCTTCCCCTACTATCCTTTTTGGTGCTCTTAGATTGAGTTTGTAGGAGCTCAAAAATAAAGATTGAAAATATTATTAATTTTATAAAATTAATTTCATAAACTAATTTTCTTAATAAAATTAATAAATAATTATTTAAACAATTTAAATAATTTAAATTAATTTAATATCAAATATTAAATTAATTTTACACAATTCCATCTTTATATATTTGAATCATATTTAAATATTAATTCTCCAATTCCTTTTAATTCTAAGGTCAAGTTACCTAGGTCATCGCTTTGAAATAGTCAGTTTTAAACAGTAAACAACATTATAAAGTAAGAGTGACTGATTTCGTGGTCCGGTCATGTACAAAACTTTGCACAAGACGTCCCCCATTCCTCATGTCATAACATATACGAATTAGGATCACATCGTTTGTAGCACTTTACAACTCTTTGTAACAACTACAAAGTAGGCCGCATCCAATAATGTTACCACACTAGAAGAAATTCGGGCTTTAATGTTAGTTTTAAATCGACATTAAAGGGCTTTAATATCGGTTGACAACCGACATTAAAGGTCTTCAGTGAAATTTTCAACCGACATTAAAGCCTATTTTCTTTTTTTTTTAATTCTTAACCAACATTGAAGCTCGAATCTATCCGTTTTTTTAACTTCCGTTGCCGAATCCATTTTTTTGGTAAAAAAGTATAACATGACACATCATCATCGAACGTTGTGGCTATGACATATTATTTATGTATGGATTGCAAATCTATTACATTTAATCCACAAATTCTGCTATAAAATTATAATTTAAAAGGTCGAATAATAATTCAGCCCTTGAAAACACAAATTACAAGTAATACAAACTATAAGTTTACTATCCCTCTCCACTTGGTAAGTATGGATCCCTTCATAATTCTTCTTGAACAGACCCCCCCAGCTTTAGCAGTGTCTGGTTATAGGCATCTTTGTCTGACCACTATTGTTCAAAGGATCACAAACAAAAAAGGTTTAAGACAAAGGATTGAAAGTGAAAATGTGATCAGAATTCATATTCAACTAACCGTGTTTATTGGGAATGTGTATATTAGTACATTCAAGGAAAAATTCTTTACTAGAGTTCCCCAAGAAAAAGCATAAAGAGGTTGCGATACTAAATCTTTACTCCTTTGTTGCACCTACAAAACAAGAAAACTTAATAGTTGAATAAATGAGAGAATCTTCTTTTTAAAACTGTGAGTTATCAACTAAAACTTATTAAAACTGTGAGTCAAACATTCTTTTAGTGTATTTAATTAGCATAATGCACATGTTCTCAAGCCAATCAATCGTTTAGTTCCTGCATCTATCGCTTAGCTCCAGCGGCCCATCGTGTAGCTCAATCGTTTAGTAAACGATCTCGTGCATAGGCTATCGTTTAGCTACCGCGCCCATCATTTACCTCTATCGTTTAGCTCTGATGCTTTATCATCTAACGCATTCGCCTATCGCTTAATGTCATCGCCTATCGCTTAGCATTCCGCCTATCGTCTAGTGCTTATGCCCATCGCGTAGTGCCATCTTGTAGTCTATCGCTTAGCTCCCGTCCAGCGCCCATGCATATCTACACGATTGTCTAGCGCATCGCTTAGCTCCGCGCATCTACTATACGATCATCTACCTCATCATTTAGCTCCCCGCATTACTACATGATCATCCAGCGTCCTCCTACACGATCGCCTACCTCATCGTATAGTGCTACCTATTTTCTACACGATCATCTACCCAGCGCCTTGCGCTCAACATTTCGCTCTCACTGCTCTTGCTCACGCATACCCAACACAGGAGCAACTCTTGGCAACGCCTCTTGCCAATACTTCAACAAATTACCATATACAACAAAACCATTAATCAAACCGAATTTCAAAGGCCATAGACACATAAAAAGTAGGCCCAAATCTAGAAGCAGAGAGCATATTGAAGTGAAACCGTAGCTGGCTTTCATTGAGACATTTACATAAAGAGTTAAGAGGTGTAACATAAGAACAAAAATTGCTGTGAGTTTAAGAGAGGAAAGAGAAGAAAAGCATACTAATCTGGATGAACGACGAACGGCGAACTTCAGATCGAACGACGAATGGCGGCACATGGATCAACGGGTCTGCTCATCGTCTAGCGCAACACCGCTATTATCTAGCGCTCACGCCTATCGCGTAGCACCATCGTGTAATCTAGCGCTTAGCGCCCGCGCATCTGCTATACGATCGTCTAGCTCCCGCCTACACGATCGACGATCATCCAGCGCTCCGCGCATCTGCTATACACAATCGTTCAGTGCCCGCACATCGTGTAATCTAGCGCTTAGCGCTCGCGCATCTGCTATCGATCGTCTAGCTCCGCCTACACGATCGACGATCGTCCAGTGCCCGCTTATACAATCGTCCAGCACCCGCACAATATCTACCGATCGTCTAGCGTTGAGAGGAAAGTTGAGAGGCGTAACATTGAGACATTTTACACAAACAGTTAAAAGGCGTAACATAAGAACAAAAATTGTTGTGAGTTTAAAGAGAAAAAAGAGAAAGAAGAGTATACTGATCTGGACCAATGACGAACAGCGAACTTCAGATCGAACGACGACAACGGCACATAGATTCGGCGGAATTCAGATCTGGACTTCAGATCCAGGCGACTAGGTGCTGCGGCGTGGGTTGAACGACAAACCAGACTTGCATGGAAGCCAGATCTAACACACGACAGATTTGTACGAGTTGCATGGCGACGCGGTTACGCTACCTATTGGCAAGGGTTTGGAAAAGAGAAGTGAGAAATAAGAGGGTCTGAAGAGGAAGTGTGAAGATGAAAGAGGAAAGAAAATAGGGGGAGAGTGAGAGGGGAATATGAAAAAATAGGGGGAAATAGAAAATAGGGGGAGAGTGAGAGAGGAAAAAATTAAACAGGTTTTTAAATGTCGGTTTAAAACCAACAATTAAAGGTACCCTATAATGTCGGTTTAAAACCGACATTAAAGATCCACTTTTTTAAAAAAATAACAAAACCGACATTATACATTCGATTCACTTTTTTCAACCGACATTAAAGGCCAAAATTCTTGTAGTGCTAGAAAGGCACCCAATCTTATTCATATACTATAGATCATTTTTTACTATTTACTCGAACCTGATCCACTTTTATGTCTCCACATAAAGTTCAAGTACTCATGTAATAGTCAAGGGATTTTTAGGTTTATTGGATTTCTAATAAGCAATATATTCAATAACAATTTATTGAATTTTCAGAATAAGATCTATTGCTTACAAACCACGAGTTTTAGGGTATAAAATCCAACATTCTTCTCCTACATTTCAATTGTAAATCAGTTAATACAATGTTAAGATAATTAATTCATACAACGACTTTACCTTGACTCAATGACCTCCTTTTTATTTGCACTCTCCATAACCTTGGTGAAGGAACTTGTTTTATAGAGAACCTATGAGCGGAAGCGGATCGTCCAATTCCCATTTCGATTGAAACAAACATTTATAGCAAAACAGAACAGATTAAGCACTTTATCTAAAAATTACAGCATACTTTTGAACTAGAAAAAAAGGTTTAGAGATTATACCTTTGAAGAAATCTTCTTCAAGTAAATCCCTCGAACTTGCACGAATACTTCGAACAATAATTGATCTCCTCGAACAGCAACCAAACTCGACCCAAAGGAAGGGGACACTATAATTTGGTGACCTTGGTATTCTCGGTGTGAGAACCCAGGAGCGGTTGGCTCTAGCTATTTTGGTTAGGAGAGAGTTTATGGTTAGGAGGAGGAAGACGATTGAGGAAGGCAAAACTATCGCATAGCAAAAACTTCAATCGTTTAGGCTATGAGGCTATTGTATAGTCTTTGTTTTCGTGTAGAAGACTTAGGAAGAATAAGAAAAACTGTTTTTCTTTTTATTCCATTTTCTATAAAGAACCACTAACCTCCTACTGAGGTGGTTAGAGAGAAAAATGGGATAATTATCAATTAATTATAAATAAATATGATAACTAACTTATCATATTATATTTATAACCTATAGTTTTAATATTGCATCATATACCATATAAACTACAGTTTTTTTTCTCTATTTTATGACATTTAATATAAATCATAATTTATATTAAATTTAACAACTATGAATCTTATTCATAGAAAATATATTTGAATCATATTCAAATATTTGCTCCTCTAACTATAATGTATCAAATACATTATATGAATTATATCATATATAATTGAACTAATTTAATTATATCACATCTTATTAATTTGAACATTTCAAATTAACCTAAAAACTGATTCTCAACTAAATCCTTTTGAGCTACCAAGGGGACCTTATGGACCTGTAGTTTGAAGCTCCAACGGTACGTGAATAAATAATTAAACTCTTTAATTACTTTATCTACCATTAGTTAACTGTCGGTCACTCCACTAGAGACCGACAGCTGCACTCTTTGCACTACAGATATATTTATGTGTCCATTGGATATAACCAATCAATGGTACGATGACCCTTCACAAATTGCTCGTAAGTACAGCTGGACCAAATTATCATTTTGCCCCTGTAGTTACATTTAACTCCTTAAGTACCATTGATTCCTTTAATGAACAATAGATCATAGTCTCACTATGACTAAACCCCTCTCAGGCCAGGAGAGGGTGTGGCGCCACATTGTTCAAGACCCGGAATCAATTCTTAAGGGAGAAATTTATCTACTTTCCCTACTTCAGGGAATAAGTGAATTTCATCTTGTGTAGCTGAGTTTCCAGCTCCCCAATCAGACGAATCCCCAAAATAGTAAGCTTGTTGAGTTGACAATCTGGCCACTTTCACCCATACAATCAAAGGACCGCCTTCATAGGCAAGAGTTCACAACTCACTCAGGATTAAGGTCATGTTTACCTATGGTCATCCTAGTGAAATGAAAGTCTATATTATGAACGACATTATATAATGAGACTAAACATTTCGTGGTCCGATCTTATACAAAGTCCTTTGTATAGAATATCTCCACTCGCATGTCTATTTCATGAATGATCAGGATCAGATCATTTGTAGCACTTTATAACATTTGTAACACCTACAAAGCGGGTCATACTCGTAGTATCACCAAGATAAGGTACCCAACCTTATCCATATACTACAGACCATTTAGGTTATCACTTAAACATGATCCATCTGTATATCTCCACATATATGTTTAAGTTACAACAATAACCTTGGATGTTAGTTTATTGGTTTGTGGCTAATGCAACTAAAATATCATATATTTCATAGATAGAGTGAATAAAATATCAAATATTATTAATCACAGAAATGTTTGTTCATACAAGGTTTACAAACTATAGGGTCCTACGAGATGTAAACTATAGGGTTTACAAACTTAGTTGGATCCAAATTGAAGTGGCTCCTAAGATTGAATGGTTGTATGGGAAGTTCAAGTATTTCATCGACCGTTTCTTCTTCCGTCATATTGTGTTCAACAACTATGCAATGATCACTGATAAATTGAGATTTGGACTATTCATCATGGTGGGTTCCTTCATTATTATCATTATTATTACCATCATCATGATGAGTCCCTTCATTGTTACCATCACCATCATTACCATCATGAGTCCTTTCATTATTATCCTGAACAAATCACGCGAAATATACAAGTAAATATATGATTATATAAACGATCGTTTAAGATTTTCTACATGATCGTTTAGGATTATCAAAATGACTGTTTAAGATTTTCTAGATGATCATTTAAGATTATCCAAACGATTGTTTGGGTTTCTCTAAACGATCGCTTAGGATTTTCCAAACGATCATTTAGGATTATATAAATACATACCCCATATAGACACTGAACTAGCAGCTTTATTTCATTCAGCTGTTGGCTCATCAGATGATGCTGGACAGTAAAGGTGTCACCCATCTGATGGACCATGGTAATCAAGTTCGCCAAATTTTTGGGAACTTCTTTAATTTCCTCCCTAAGAACTTTATAGGATTTGAAATGACGATGTTTTGAGAATTTATGTTGCATATTTGACGATTCATTCTACCCTATTTTACCTTTCTCATGGTTAGTCTGAATCGGCCTATGTGATTTGGACTCTATGGCACAATGCTTAGTTACATGCTGATCTTACTCACCAACATGGGGTTCATCGGACGGAGGGTGATTTAGTTATTAACAACATTTTTGCATATAATAATAATGAGATTTCAATAAACCATATCATGACAGGGAAAAGATGGAACCGAACTAATGTAGTTATTAACAACATTTTTGCATATAATCTCGTTCTTGATATTATATCTGAAAATAAGAATTCTAAACAAAAATCTATTGAGAAATGTTGACATAGAAAAGATTGGTTTCGGTTGAAAAAAGCAATTGAGGCAGAATTAAACTTACTTTCAAAAGTTTTTGGACCAGTAGTCCAAACACCAGATGATGTCAAGTATGTGAGATACAAATAGATATTTGTAAGAAAAAGAAATGAAAAACATGAGGTCACAAAATATAAAGCAAGACTAGTTGCACAAGATTTTTCATAAAGACCTGGTATTGATCATGAGAAGACATATTTGTTGGAGTTGATGCCTTAAAGTTTCGTGTCCTGTAGTTTGTAAACAGCTTGTACGAATGCTTTTGATGTATAATATATGATATTTTACTTCACTTCTTGTTTTTGCTCAGTTGAATGTTTTATTTGCTTTACCACAAACCAATAAACTAAAATCTCTAGTTGTCTGTATGTAACTTAAGCATGTATGTGGTGACATACAAGTAGATCATCTCTTAAGTGATAACCAAAATGGTCTGTAGTATATGGATATTGGAGGGAAACCTTATCCTGGTAACGCTACAGATGCGGTCCGCTTTGTGGAATAGTTACAAATGTTGTAATTTGTCACAAATGGTCTGATCCTGATCATTTATGTAGGGGACATGCGAGCGGGGGCGTCCTATACAAAGAGTTTGTATAAGACTTGACTACGAAGTGTTAACGTCTCATTATATAACACTATTCATGATAGAGACTTCAATAGGTAACATGACCTCAATCTGAGTGAGTTGGGAACTCCTGCCATTGAGGGCGGTCCTTTGATTTGCTTGGGTGTGAGTGGCCAGGCTGCCGACTCAAACCTATCACTTTGAGGATTCGTCTGATTTGAGAGCTAGGAACTTAGCTACGCAAGATGGAATTCACTCCTTCCCCAAAGCAAGGGCAAGTAGNGCGAGCGGGGGCGTCCTATACAAAGAGTTTGTATAAGACTTGACTACGAAGTGTTAACGTCTCATTATATAACACTATTCATGATAGAGACTTCACTTAACTAGGATGACTATAGGTAACATGACCTCAATCCTGTGGGAGCTGGGAACTTAGCTAAACAAGATGGAATTCACTCCTTCCCCAAAGCAAGGGCAAGTAGATAGATAGCTCCCTTAAGGATTGATTCCAGGACTTGAACGATGTGGCGCCACACGCCTTCTCTTGGCCCGAGAGGTATTCACACATAGTTGGACTATGTTGTATTGTTCATTAGAGGGATCAGTGGTACTTAAGAAGTGAGATGTAACTACAGGGGCGAAACGGTAATTTGGTCCAGCTGTACTTACGAGCATCTGTGAAGGGTTATCGTACTCATGATTGGTTATATCCGATGGATACAGAAATATATCTGTGGTAAGAAGAGTTTAACTATCGGTCTTTAGTGGAATACCTGGCAGTTAACGGATGGTGGATCTCGTGGCTAAAGAGTTTAGTCAGCTATTCACATACCATTGGAGCTTCGAGCCATAGGTCCATAAGGTCCCCTTGGTAACTTGGATAAAAGTTGAGAATAAGTTTTTGGGTTAGTTTGAAATGTTCATATTGACAAGAGGGATAATTGAACTGGTTAATTATATATGATATGATTGACTAAATGTGTAAGATACATTATTTTGGAAGAAATTGGATATAAATATGATTTATATCAAGTAGAGGAGAAAACATTATAGTAGATATATGATATCAAACTATAGGTTAATAATATCATATGATTATATTAATTAATTAATTAATTGGGCGGTTATGTGATAATTGGCCGAGTTTTTCTCCGATTTCGTGCGATAGTGGGAAGTTCGATTTAGTTCTTGTAACTGAAGAATCAAAATGAAAAGTTTTCATTTTGTAAAAGATGAGAAAAATCGCTCAAGGTGTGAAAGCATACGATCGCTTAGCGTTGAGCTATATGATAGCCCTCGTCTTCCTAAACGATCGCACACCCGCGTACTAAACGATCACCCGCGATTTCTAAACGATCGCTTAAGTTTACTACACGATCGCTTAGCGCGCCGAGCGGAACTAAACGATCGCTTACCATTTAATAAACAATAGCTTAGCTAAATCTACACGATCGTGTACCCGACCTAAACGACAAGCACCCGACTATACGATATTCATCCCTTTCTCTCACTTGCTTGAACGTTCTACATGATCTCTTTTCCTCCTCCCCACTACCAATTCCATCAAAGTCCACCCTTTGGATTCTCACTCTGAGAATATCGAAGGTTTCGAGTGGTGGTGTCGTCCCCGGTTGTTGCTTGTTCGTGCGCTGCTGATCATGTAGACGACCGCGGTGCTGCTAGACGATCGCTTGCTGGACGATAAGAAGCACGGGAAGTTCGCTTCCGTTGGAATGAGTTCGATTGAAGATTGTCTTCAACTGGTAAGTCTCTCAGTCTTTTGTATTTTATTTGTTAAAGCATACCGGTAATTAGTGTTTATAATGTATATTTGTTTGTTCGAATGTATGAGTGATAATTCTATCACAATGAAATTGAAAAGATCTGCTTCCGCTCATGGGTACTCTTGTTTAAGAGTTCCTTCAATATTCTCCAGTGGTGGATGCAATTACACTAAGATATTTAATTGGTCTGAGTATGTATAAAAGTCTGGACATACATCTTATGGATGTAGTCGCAACATATTTATATGAATCTCTTGATAATGACATTTATGTGAGAATCCCGGAAAGATTTAAAATACTTGAAACATATAAGTCAAGTTCTCGGAAACTGTATTCAATAAAGTTATAGAGATCACTATACGGATTGAAACAATCAAGACGAATGTGGTACAATTGCTTGAGTAGATATTTGTTGAAAGAATGACGTCAAAACAATCCAATATGTTCGTGTGTCTTTATAAAGAAATCACAGTCATAGTTTGTTATTATAATTGTATATGTTAATGACTTAAATATAATTGGAATTCCCAAGGAGCTTTCAAAGGTATTATGATATCTTAAGAAAGAATTTGAGATGAAATATCTCGGAAAAACAAAAATTTGCTTTGACTTGCAAATTGAACATTTAAGAGATGAAATATTTGTTCATCAATCAACTTATATAAGAATTTTAAAAAATGTTCTATATCACATCCATTGAATATTCCAATACTAAATACGAGGGGATGACCTTGATAAAATGTTATAAGATCATATGGATCTTATCATAATATTAATAAAGGTGCATGTAAACTAACCTATAGAGAAAAGAAAAAAGAAAAACTAGTTTCATACTTTATAGGGCTGGCAATTGAGTGGGGTGGGGCCAAGAATGCATTCTCCATCCCCGTCCTCGTCCCATTCTCCGTTTTGGGGAGTCGGGGTTGGGAGTCCCCGTTCGGGGATTAGGTCCTCTCGGTGAAAAGTTCCCCATCTTTATTTTTTATTTAGAATCAATTAAACTTTGATATTTATATTGAAATGTAAATATTTTAGATAACAAGTTAGCATTATTATTGTTTTATTTATTTAAATTAATAATAAAGTATTTTACTATTTTTTATTTTAAATTTAATTATATTAGGAAATGGAATTAAAAAATAATAAAATAATAAAAACAGTAGATATAGCTGTTGTTTTATGTGTATATATATATATATATATATATATATAACAAAAACATTCAGGACGGGATCAGGGTCGAGGAAGGGGGATACCTTCTCCGTCTCCACCCCATCCCCGATTCGAGAACCCGTTTTGTGTCCCCAATTTGATCCCATCTTCGATCAAATCGAGGATTCTTGTGAGGATTTTTGTGAACCTTAATATTTAAAATATTAAATGTGGACAGATAAATTGTGTTATTGACGTGGAGGGCGGTTGTGATTCATGTGATAAAAAGACTCGTTAATAACTTTTTTTTGGGTCGTCATGTTAGTAGCCTCGTGGGATATATGCTTCTTCTTGACAACCTAAAATTAATTATTAATTTGACACAAATTTTGGTAAGTTTTTAATGAAAAAGAAGACAGGAAAGCACTGCATGAGGGAGCATGTGTTTATATACTGCCTCTCATTTTTCGTCACTCCAAATTCCCTCAAATATCTCCTTTATTATTATTATTATTATTATTTGAATAGGTTGTGTAATTTGGAGTAATTACTATTCTATTGTTATATCCAAAACCTCCGGTAAAATCCAATACAATGCTTTCAATTCATTTTGAATTTATAAAATATAAATGACCAAGTTAAAGAAAATAAAATATCAAATTCACGACAATATATTTTTAATAAAAAAAAAAAAAAAAATTTACCGATAGAAAAAAATGTCAAACTATTTACCCAAATAGTAGAAAAGAAACAATGATAGACATGATAGATTTCTACCTCTATAAAATAAGATTAAAATTTTGTTATTTTGTGTAAATAATTTTTCTTATTTTTCTATTTTTGAAAATACCTTTAAAAACTAAATTAAAAATATTATTGAAAATTTAACTTAATTTCTTTCTTCTTCTTTTTTTTCTTACATTCCAAATTTACCTCTCTTTTTTTCCTTACATTCCAAATTTACCTACTTTAAACTAAAATTTCAAAAAACAAAATTAAAAGAATGAAAATCAAACTCAACACTTTATTCATAACCTCAATTTCCTATTTCTTTAGTTTATTTTATGTAAAATTTACTAATTATTATTTAAAAGATAATTGAATTAAAAAAATTGTCTCAATTTGTTACTTCTTTCATTCCATATTTACTTACTAAAATTTACATTTTGAAGATAATTAAATGAAACTTAACTCAATAAACTCAAAATTGGCACTTAATCGAAATTGTAAAATGTTCATAAAATAGTATAACTTACTTTCTAGATTTTAAAATCGATCGGTACAAATTTATATAACTCAAATTTTGAAAAGAAAAATAACATTGCAATACAACTATAATTGTATAGCCACGAAGAAAAAGGTAGAAAAAAAGAACGACCAACGTAAATTCAAATTTAACAACTTTGCATTAAACAACTATGCTAAATACAAATTTAGACCCCGTTTAAGTCTATATTCTCTCATTTTCTTATCATGATTTGTATATTTCTCAAGTAAAAGTATTGAGTTCTTAATCAAATTCTAAAATAAAAAACAAGTTTTTAAAAACTACTTCTTTTAGTTTTCAAATTTTGCCTTAGGTTTTATAAACATGGATAGAAAGTAGATAAAAAACAAAAAAAACCTAGATATAGAGGGATACTCGTAAGTTTAATTTAAAAAAAATAGAAATTAAATATAAAATGGTTATCAAACGGGACCTTAATAATTCAACTAAACAACTTCAAGTTAACTAAGACTATATACAACTCTTTACTTCGAATATTTCCTAAATAATTAAAGAAAACTACTTTAGACTAAACAACCTCTTGCCACAGAAAATATTTAATAGAGAAGACATATATTCTTAATCGATAGGAATACCTATTTTTGTGAAAAATTAATAAAATGAGACCTGATATGAACAGATTGTAAAGTCAAAATTTTGATTAATTATTTGTCGTACTTTTTTGGAAATCCTTGCTTATCTTTCTTTTGCTTGGCATCGAAAAAGATGTTTATGAACCAGCTAATGAGAATCCGATTTCACATGGATTTCTTTTTTCCTTTTTTCCTAAGAACAAAAATTAAATATATGCTGAGGCTGGAATTTTCAAAATACTTTTTGCGTCAAGGAAAAAGAAAATACACGTGGAAACTCATTAAAGCTGCACGTGATTGGGCGGTTACATTCACGTGCTTATGTGTTAAGAACTTGAGAAGGGAGGGAGGGACCACTTCGTATCCAAGTTAGAGGGCTTAATCTCCGCCGTTGCATTTGCAGTTGAAGGATGCGGCAACATAACCGCCGTTCGATCCCATTGCTTCAGATTAACATTGCCCCGACACCTGTCTCTTTTAATTGTATTTTTGTTCCGTCTTTTACGTCACTTGTTTACGGTTATTTCATTTCTATTAACCAACCGTCTGAAATTCAAATATTTTAATAGTATGGGGTGTTCATGGTTTGAGTGAGTTGAGTTGAAATACTTTTTAAATCTAATTCAATTGTTGGAGTTATAAATCTTATTAAAAAATGAATCCAACCCAAATATGGGTTGGTTCGGATTAATCAAATCATTTATTTAAAATTTTATTATAAAAAGAAGCAAAACGTAAATATGTAAAAATCTAATTGAATTAAGATTAACAACTCAATTTCAATTTATATAGTGAAAATCTTCTTTCTAAAGTACAAAGAAACTACTTTTAAGAATTGTTAAATAATAAATTATTTAAAATCAATATATGTATAAATAATTGTGTTAATAAAAAATATATTTTAAAGTTAATAATAAATTCGGGTTGGTTTGATTTATATCAGATGAACCCATGAACCAACCCAATCCATAAAATTTACCCAACCCAACCTAAACCGCAAGATTGAGTTAAGTTGATCGATTTTTTTTGAGTCATCGGATTTTTTGAACACCCCTACTCCACTTCTAATCTAATGTGATGACTGAGTAGTAATTCTCAAATTTTAATTTAATGATATGCTCCATAATCCAATGTATATGGATTTTTAACTACAACTGAGTGGAAGTAAAGGATTGATGAGCTTGATTCAGTCGTATTGACATGATAACCGTTCTTAGATATTGAAGATTCAATTTTCCAATCCATAGTTATTCTACTAAAAAAAAGAATTTATAAACTATATACTTTAAAGTTACATTTAGGGGACAATAATTTTGTCTAAAACTATATATAATGTGTCTTTTAATTTTATAAAGTTTAGAAACTTCATTATGTACAATTCCAAGATTTTGATTACTTACTAAGAATAAAAATGAACTTGGAATCAGAACGAAACACGATTAGAATAAAAATGTTATTCCTTTCACGTTGTGTATCAGGAATTATCTAGATTTAAAATCAATATATCTCATTAAAGAAGACAATTAATGTGCATGCTAATTTTTTATTCTCGTTATCGAAGATAAACATAAGGTTGGATCTCAAAATTAATTTGCAATGAGTCATTTTTTTAATATGTTAATTTGGGTATCAAGAAAATTTGTAGGATATTAAATCCTAGGTAGGTGGAACCTATGATCTCTTAGTCCTTTATCAAAATCATGCTCTTTATTTACTACTAGGTCAACCCATAATGATTAATTTGCAACGAGTCATAAAATTCATGTATCAATAAAAATTGTAAGGTATCACTATCTTTTTAATACGAGATCCTCAACACTCAATCTTTTGAAGTAAGGTCATGTTTACTAAATCGTAATGAAAATTGGTGTAATCGAAATGAGATTTCATTGATGGATGAATCGTGATCGCAAATACAATTGAATTGCTTTTGATCGTGTTTACTTAGAATTATGAATTTGTCGCATTTCTTTGTTACCATTACCGTTATTGTTACCTTTTGATCCTATCGATAATAGTACCGGTAACGGTAACGGTAATAGTAAAGTAAAAGTAATAATAAATGTAACAAATTGATAATTTTCATACTATTATGGTAACAATATCTGTAACGATAATGTAATGGTAAAGGTAGTGGATCCCACATGATTTTCAACCACAATGAGATTGAACATATTTTATTTATCAATCAGATTACACGATTTGATTACAAATTTTATGGCGAGTTCCACATCTCATTACGATTATGGAAAGTAGACAAACTACAACAAAAGTAATCAATTGAGACTCACTTTTTATATTACCGTTGATAGATTACTTTTCGACCGATGTAAACATGACCTAAATGTGAAAACAAATAGTTTAGTAAGAGAAAGTTGTAGTATAACCTATTAGTGTGTAAATATGGAGTCGAAAAGGTTAATTTGATTGTAATTAGTATTGAAAATATGTAATATACATTGAAGAGAAGAAATGTCATTAAATAAGAATAGAAAAAGAGTTTGGGTATGGGGAAGTGTAATAGAAAAATGTTCGGTTTGACAAAAAGGTGAAATTAATTTGCATATGATAGTCCATATCGGAAAATAAAATGTAATAAAAGGGGATGGGGAAATTGGGAGTGGGTAGGAGTTGTTAGAATGAGGGAATGAAATTACGTATTTCGAATTAAAATAAAAACAAAGGGGAGCATTTCGTAAGAACTAGATGTTTATGGGTTAGGTTGAAAGACTTTTTAGACCCAATCCAATTGTTTGAGTTGTAATTTTTTTCAACCCAAATAATATTTATTAAAAAATGAACCCAACTTAACCCAATCATGAAATATCTGGTTGGATTGGGTTGGTTTAGGTTAATCGGATTATTTATTTAAAATTTTATTTTAAAAAAAAGCAAAACATAAATATGTAAAAGTCTAATTTAATTATTTTCATATATTGAAATAAGATTAACAATTCAATTTCAATTTATATAGTGAAAAATTTCTTTCTAAAGCGTAAAGAAACTAGAGTTGTTGAAGAATTATTAAAAAAATATTGGAATTAAATAAAATTAAAATCAATATATGTATAAATAATTGTGTTATAAGTAAGAAAAAAAATATATTTTAAAGTTAATAATAAATTCGGGTTGGTTTGGATTAGTTTAGAATATATTAGGTGAACCCATAAACAACCCAACCCATAAAATTTTCATTTATTTGAACCCAACCCAACCCAAAGAGTTGATAACCCAACCCAAACCGCACGGGTTGGATTGGGTTGATCGATTTTTTCGAGTCATCGGATTTTTTGAACACTCCTAGTAAGAACCATGTCAGCTTTTGGAAAAGATTTTACCATGGATAACCCAAATTTCATGTCTAAAAAAAATGTTTTGATCCTAGTTCTTGAAAGCAAGGATGTATAACCTTTTAATTATTTGTGTCCATCTCTTGTGTAATAATTGTTGGCTTCCTTTCAACTAATCTAATATCAATAATATTCTATTATTCTCATATGTTAGGGTTCTCCTCTTACTCTCTACTTGTTCTCTACTTGTGATCACCGCTCTAAAAATAGAAAAAACGTGGTAAGTGTTTTTGACATTAACAAAAGGTTATTCTTCATCGTTTTTTCAAAATCCAACTAAACGATATGATTTTGGTTCTGAAATTTTGGTCATTTGTACAATATTATCTTCAAGAAATTGACTTGGACCCATTTCGATAAAGTTTATGTTTATTGTTTTTCATTTTTCAAGAAATTGACTTGTTTGATAACTATTCCCGTTCTTATTTCTAATTTCTTAAAATTTGCAAAAACTGCAACATGTTTCTTTTCTAGTTTATATGATAAAGTAATGGTTTTAAATGGTAAAACTGCTGTAAAATATTTTTAAGTATAGCAAAATGTATTGTTTATTGGTCTAGATGTTTATTATAGTCTATCTCTATTAAATAATGACATTTTGTTATATCTATAAATAGGTTGATTCATCTTTCTTTATTTAAAAACAATCCTATATATCATTGTTTTGGCAAATTTAAACGGTGGAAGTCTTGGTTGAGTTGGTGGTATTGTGCTCAATATTTGTTCTTTTTCCTAATTAATATTTCTTTCGTGTTTTAATTTTTCTATATTTATATATTAGTTTTACTTTTAGTTTTGAAATTTACAATATTTAAATTTATAAATCATTTTAATTTTTAATAGATATATTAAAATAGTTTTTAAATTTTGAATTTCAAATTTTGCAATATGCTTATATCATTTTTATTTTAAATTTTTACTTTTAGTATATTTGAACACGTCAGAATGTTACAATATATAAATTTTATTTACTAAAACATTCATTTAGCTTCACTTTAATACTTTACAACTATGACATTTATATAAAAAAAAATATAATTGAGTTAGATCTAAGCCAACATGCATAATTTACGATAAATGACTTGAGTGAAAAATAATATTAAAAACCAAATTTAAGTAATATATGAAGACGTGTATTTGATTATGTAAATATTTTATAATTATTTTTATATTTTAATATATATATTTTTTATTTTACATAATTAAATTATGTCCAAACTATAAAACAAAACGAAAAGTAAGAGGAAAAAAAATATACAAGAAACGAAAAATAATAAAGAGTTATCAAACAATTTTATGTTTATATTTTTTTTTTCAAGAAACAAGAAACAAAAAACAAAAATAGTTACCAAGCATATTCATATTTCTAATTTCTAAAACAAAAAACAAAAAACAGAAATGTTATCCAACAAACTCATTCAATTCTTAATTAGAAAATTTTTTGGTTGATTGAGATTACATATTATTCATTATTCATTTTTTAATATTTGATTGGGTAAGAGAATCTAACTTCTAACTCGAGATGAAAAGGTTGATTTTTAAAATTAATTGAAGTAAGAGTGTGCGGTTAGAGTTGGAAGGTGAAAAGGTAGAGTGCATTAGAGGTAAAAGGCAAGTCTTAGTTGTAAGTTTTCTTATATGTATATATATATAAAGAAAAACACTTGAAAGCAGTTTCACTGGTACACTCAATTAAAAGCTGCCACGTGTTGCTTTATATTTTTGAAAAAAAGAGATTAAAAATTTATTTTTTTATGTAGATAAAAGAAGGAGTATGGATGCACTTAAGTATTGTGCATATATAAATACCCCACCACCACCCACTACCACCACTAGTTGTAAACTCTCCTATTCCTCTGTCTCAGAAGATCAAGAAGAAGAAATGGCAGACGAAGCCACAACAAACTGCATCGATATCCTCCTCGCTATCTTGCTGCCTCCTCTTGGTGTTTTTCTCAAATTTGGCTGCCAAGTCTGATCTCTTTCTTCTCCTTCTTCTTCTTCTTCTTCTCTTCTTCTTAATTTGTCATATCCTTTAATTTCACCCTCTTTTTACTTAATTTTTTAATATTATTCATGTGCTTCCAGGTTGAGTTTTGGATCTGTTTGGTCCTAACTTTCTTTGGATACATCCCTGGCATCATTTATGCTGTTTATGCCATCACCAAGTGATTCTAATCGCTTCTCTTTTCAAAGTCAGTTTCTCCCTCTCTTTCTCGTTCAATAACCATTCTGTTTTCAAAATCCAAGTCAAATTTTAAAAACTAAAGGTATAAAACTAGTTTTTAATTTTGGAATTTGGCTTGAATTTTGAAAACAAAATGGACATCTTAGTAAATTATTAATTGGGTTTAATTTTAAATTTGAATTTATGTTCATTTCAGAGGTGTGGGAGATATAGGGAAGAAATTAGCAAGGATGATGGAAGAAATTGGAAACTCACCAACACTCCCTTGTTTCTCATATCTTTTTTTATGCTTTTTCTTCTCTCTGTTTTGTGTGTTGTCTGTGTGATCCCATCAAATTAGACACCTTACACAATTTCTGTTGCTATTTTTTTTTTTTTTTTTTTTTTTTGTAATCTGTAATTTTTATTATTTTGGGGTAATTTAATTATGTGTTGTTGCTGTTGTTGTATTGATTGAATTGAATTGGTTGATGTAAAGAAGAAAGAGGATAAAGACAAAGGTTGTTGAAGAATTGGAATTTGTTGAGTGTGGGTTACGTTTCTTTCTTTCTTTCTCCAAAAGTTCCAACTTTATGCTCTAACTTCCTCTTTTTTCATCCCTAATATTCTATCTAATTAACATTTTTTTATGCAAAAACAATATAATTCAATTGTCATAAAATTTTTAATATCGAAAATTTGACCTTCACTCTATAAAAATTTAAAATTAAAATCACGTTGTTTTGTTATAGCAAAATAGTTTATCACTACAAGATCTAGCCTATACGATTTGTTTCACTTTTACACGAATCTCTTAGTTTTATTTAATCTCTTCTCTATGCAATCTTTTGATTTTTATTACATAGCTAAATTTGTGTGCTAATTCATCTTTAAATGGAACAAATGAGAGAAGTGGATAGCTCGAACTCTTATTAAACGTTAAAGGACTAAATCTAAACTAAATTATAAATTTAATTCTATCGATTCCTTTTTAAAAACTTTTAATTTTATGTTTAATATCGTAACAACAAACTCAATTTTGAAAAGTTGATACTAAACATTATCATTTAATCTAAAATCAAAACCATAATTATTAGCTATGTAACTAACCTTCACCCACTGTCGGTACATTATTGTGAATTATAAAATATGGAAAATCACAATCCTGAATGCCTTTAGATAAGATTTTATGAATTAAAAATAAGGTATCAAATTCTAATTCCAATTCCAATGCTCAAATAATGTATTTGATTCACTTTAACTTTTCCCAGAAATGGGATTCAAAGACAACAAAAGTGAGCTCAGCTCTGATCACATAGACTTTGAATTTTGAACAGTAAGTGTAAATCCATTTTCACCTTAATCTTTTCAAGTTCAACACTTAAATTAGAAAAATTGAATAATCAACTTTTAAAAGGGTAGTTAATATCTTATCTATTGAATTATATTTAAATTGACTTTTTGTCATTATAATTTAAGTATATCATTATGACACAATTAATCATGATATATCACTTGCATGAATGATATACTTTATATAATTATATATTCAGACATGTCTGTTGATATATAAATAGAGATGAAATTAGAATAATAAAAAAAAATTCACATTTAAATTTTTTTTTGCCATATTTACAGTTTTAGAAAATTATTCCTACATTTGCAAATAACTTTTTGCCCGTCCATTACAATTTTTGAAACGCATTTGATGGCTCTAACTTATATTTCAAAATTCCTATTTTATCTCATTGCATCTTAACTTTTCACATTCTAAATAAAAAAATTATTTTAAAAGCTCCCTTAATTTTAAATTAAGCGTAAATCTAAGAACTCAAGATACTAAATTAAGATAAATGAATTATTTTCACCATATCTCACCACACAATTTTTTTTTGACAAGCTGTCATTGCTAGTTTCGTTTTTGTTCTAAATCAAAAGTAAATCCCTACATATTTCTTACTATGGTACAACCGCATCATGACTTTGGTTCCATCATCTTGGAATTAAAATGAAATAATTTAGAGCTTGTTGATAACCATTTGATTTTTTATTTTTGTTTTTGAAAATTAAGTTTGTTTCATCTACATTTTTTACAATAATTTGCATATTTCTTAAGTATAGTGGTTAAATTCTTAGTCAAATTCTAAAAACAAAAACAACTTTTTGAAAACTATTTTTTAATTATCAAAATTTGGCTTAGTTTTTTAAACCATTGGTGAAAAGTAGATAACAAAGTAAGAAATTTGGAGGTGGAAGTAATGTTCATAGGCTTAATTTTCAAAAACAAAAACAAAAAACAAAATGGTTACCAAACGGAGCATCCTTTCCATTTTTCAAATATGATTGTTTTAACGTGAAGGTCATGTTTACCAATCTGTAATCAAAATTGGTGTAATCATAATAGAATTTCATTGATGGATCAGTCTTAGTGAGTCTCCTTTGTAAACATAATCGAATTGGTTTTGATCACGTTTACTTTATGCGTTTTACAAATGTAATATGATTACAATTGAGGCCGTTTATTTTGCACTTGTAATTGAATGAATAATGTAATCTTACCATTACTATTACCATTTAGATTCAATTGGTAATAGTATATGTAATAATAATAACGGTGACAGGTTCACAATTCTCCTACCATAACAGTAACAATATCTATGACGGAACGACAATGGTAATTGAGAGCAAAAATTGAAAAATATTTCAAAAATATCTGAAAAAGCTAGGGGATTTCACGTAATTTTGTAACGCAGTCTAATTGATTTCTTTCAACTCTGTAATTGGATTGCATTTATTGATTACAAATTTGACAGTGGGCCCCACATTACATTACAACATATGTAAACAACAAGTATAATCGAATGGAGCCCACTATTATCATTGATGGATTACGTTTTGAGGGTAATAAACATGACCAAAATACTATTTTAAGCCTGGTTTAATAATGATTTATTTTTCTAAAATTAAATTTATAAGCACTATTTTTATCACAATTAAGTTTTTATGTTTTGTTATACACTTTCTTCAAATATTTTGAAAGACTAAATCAAAATTTCAAAATAAAAAAGTAGTTTTTGTTTTTAAAATTTTACTAGGAACTCAAGCCATAATTTGAAATTTGGAAAAAACAAGCATAAATTTGAAAAATAGGAAAACTAATACAAAATTGATATTAAATGGAGTCTTATTGTTATGGGTGATTTTGAACCGAAGCATATAATTGACAGAAAATAAGAATAAAAGCAACAAGGTCAATAAAATAACAAGGTTTGGGCCAAAAATAGCACCCTAGGCCCAAAATGAACCTAAGGAAGAGGATTAGTTCAAGTCAAAGCGCAAATTGGTTTGTTTGGACCTGACCAAAACCAAGACCGAGGCTAACCTTAGCAAAGTAGCTAAAGGGCATGTCCCACACATTTTCTGTCCCAAGGCATTGTCTTAAGCCCATCTTAGGTCTATAGGGAGATGCTTGGCCTCGGCTACCCTAGCAAAATAGCTAAAGGGGCATGCCCCATGCATGCCCCGACCCAAAGCATCACCTCTAGGCCTATTTTGGGCCTAAGGGGAAATGCGTGTTTGATAGGTTATCTAATTATCCTAAGGCGACTCTAGAACCCTAGGGACCAACCTAGATCAACTTTCTCTATAAATACATCATTATAATTTCATATGAGGTAATTTGAGTCCTACCCTCAAACTTTCTAGCTTCCATACTCTTTTACTCTCTGTCTTGAGCATCGAAGTGTCTGTGGCAAGCACCACACCAGTATGCAGGGTTTCTCTTTTATAGGCCAAGTTTTAGTTTTACCCTACATACTTCTTTTAGAACAAACAATTGCAGGGTTAGGGATTAAACCTCCAACCTATTGGGAAGGAGTGCATATCAATACCATTGAGCTAAGCTTATTTTGACTATAGTTTATATACTTTAAAGACTATAGTTTGAGTTTTTTAATTTTTTTTTTAAAAATGGGCTATTTTAACCGATGGTTATAAAATTTTAACTATAGTTCATGGATATAATGTCGTCCCAAAAGTATAGATATTGTTGGGAAAGGAGGGAGTTTTGTCCCATATTGAAAAATTAAGCACTGTCAAGAGGGTATAAATTTCAAGGCATGCAAGAGGAATTTCTAGATTGTGGTTATGGTGGAAGTTGGATCTTTTCCCACATGTTTTCACAGGCACGTAAAAGGAAGTAACTTTTTATTACCCCTCCATTTAAATTTTTACATTTTTTATCAAAACATTTCCAGTAAATTAGATCCATAATTGTTGGATCTAATTAAATATTTTTTGCCCATTTTCTCTATGCCTGTTTTCATTCGCTGGGTGTCCTAGTCGCTCATCATCTTCTTCATAAACAGTGGGTATTTTCTAGAAAACATAGATATGATATTCCCTTATTTTTCTGATGATTCCATTCCTTTCTCCGATGAATGCATACTTTGAAGGGATTGGAATTCCCCGTAGCAGAAGCAATTGGACGTATCAGTCTCTTGATTTCGTTTTATAGTATATAAAACATAATTCAGAGCGACGGAAACTCATAGATAAACAAATTTTTAATTTAAGCAAGTTGCTACTTAGAAAATACAAAGAGGAGAAGAGGGATAAGATATCACATACCCTTGAAGAAAACCGTTTTCTCGCTTCCTTTCCACAGCACAAACACAGACTACTTCTCTCGATCTCCCAAACTCAGCACCACGAATGCAACGACAACAACAAGGAAGAGGACACCACCACGAGATCTTCCTCATTATTCTCAAGTTGAGAATCAAAATAGAGTTTCGTGGGCTTGCTTAGAATAATTTTAGTGAAGGAAAATCTTTGTTTTGAGAGAGTTTTATGAGAGAGGAAGAAACAAACAGAGCGAGATTGGGAGGGATGAAGAAGATGATCATCCTCTCATTCCTTTGTTTTTTTACGTGATTGAGAGAATAAGGGAAACCACATCCCCTTATTTTTAACTAAAAATTTAAAAGAATAACTCCCAAAGAGAGTTGTAAATGAAATTCAAATTCAAAATTTGAATTTAATATATATTAACCATTTTAATATATATATATATATATAATATAATATAAACTATATGTTATATAACATAGACCTGTAATTTATATTATACACATATAATATAACTTAAGTTATTATTCTCTCAAATAACCTATGGTATTAATATAAACCATATTCATATTAATTTTAACCTATGATATTTATATGAATCACATTCAAATAATTATCTCTCTCATAAAACTATATAAATTTAATATAAATCAAATTCACATTAATTTTAACATATAGTTTCTATATGAATCATATTCATATAAATAATATTTGAATCATATTTAAATATTTATTTCTCTCATAGAACTAATATAAATTTAATATGAATCATATTCATATTAATTTAACATATAGTTTTATATGAATCATATTCATGTAATTAATATTTGAATCATATTCAAATATTTATTTTTCTCATAAAATTAATATAATGTATCAACAAATATTACGCTTTATAATGTATCAACAAATATTATTTAATTATATCTTATATAATTAATTCCTTTAATTAATTTGAACAATTCAATTAACCTTGATTCTCATTAGTTCGTGATAACATATATTACGCTTTATGATGTATCAATACACATTATTTAATTGTATCTTATACAATTACCTTTTATATTATTTGAAAATTCAAATTATATCCAAAATTAATTTAATTTTCATTAATTCTTATTGAGCTAACAAGGGGACTATATGGACCTGAAGTTCCAATGATACTTGATTACTTAATTAAACTTTTTAATAAAATTAATCAACCATCATTAACTGCCGGTCACTTCACTAAAGACCGACAACCGCACTTATCGCACTATATATATATATATATATATATAATATATAATATATATATATATATATATATATATATATTCAATTGAATATACTCAACAGTTTGTTGACCCTTCACAAATTGCTTGTAAGTATAGTTGGGTCAAATTACTGTTTTACCCCAGTAGTTACATCTAACTCCTTAAGTATCATTGATCCCTCTAATGAACAAATAGTCGTAGTCCTATTGGGTTTTATGTCCTAAAACTCAAGGTTTATACAAAAATTAAACTTATTATGTTATCAATAAAGTTGTTATTGAGGTTTATTCAATAAAGTTATTATTAAATGTATAAATTACTCATTTCGCTTTAAAAAGAACCTAAATATAATAAACTACGATCTATGGCTATTACATGAATACTTGGACTTTATATGGAGAAATAAGAGTGGATCAAGTTCAAGTAGATAGCCAAAACGGCCTATAGTACAAGGATAAGACTGAGTACCTTATTCTAGAAATACTATCGAATGCGACCCACTTTATATTTAGTGCAAACGATGTGATCCTAAATTGTTTATGTGGAGACATGCGAGTGGAGGCGTTCTGTGCAAAGAGTTTGTATAAGATTGGACCAAGAAATGAGTCACTCTTACTTTATAATGTTGTTTACGGTTAAGATTGACTATTTCAAAGCGATGACCTAGGTAACTTGACCTTAATCCTGAGCTAACTATAAACTCCTATTTATTTGAGATTATTCTTAGATTTGTATGGGTAAAGGTTGACTCAACAATGCTGGCTCAATAAGCCCCCATTTTAGGGGTAAGATTGGATAGATAGTTGGGACATAGTGTGTGCAAGACAAAATTGACTCCTACATATTTTTAGAGATAGTAGAAAGGTTGTTCCCTTAAGTGCTGACTCTGGGTCTTGAACAAGGGGTCTAACCCTCTCATTGGTTCGAGAAGGACTCAGTTTGATGGTTGAATCACAAACCAATTGTTCGTTAGGGGATCAATGGAACTTAAGGAGAAAGATGTAATCTCGAAGGTAAAACAACTTTTGATCCAACCGTTATTATGAACAACCTGTGAAGGGTCGACTTATTGATCATGGTTAAATAAAGTGGACAAAAATATATCTACACTGAGGAGAGGATAACTATTGAGTTTTAGTGAAGTGATCCGGTTGTTAACAAATGTTGATTAATTTAGTTTAAAGTTTAGTCAATTAGTCTCGGATCGTTAGAGCTCATGATCTGTAGGTTCATTATGTCCCTCTACTAGCTCATAAACAAATTAAACCTTAGAATAGCGTAATGAGAAAATTTGAAACGTTCAAATTTTAATTAAAGAAATTATTAATTATATGTGATATAATTAAACATTTAATTAATGAATTAAATGAAATTAGAGAAATAAATAATATTTAAATATGATTTAAATATTAATTACATGATAAAGATTCATGTATTAGGAATTGGCAGTTCAATAATTTAATACTTGATATTAAATTATTTTAATAATTAAAATGGTTTAATTAATTATCTATAATTAATTAATTATTTGAATTAATTTAAAGAAAATTGATTAATTTTAAATCAAATAATTGATTTTAAAGAAAATCAATTTTAAATTAGAAAATGGGAGGAAGTGGGGTTTTCCCACTTTTTTCACCTCCCCTTCCACCTTCCAATTCCATTATCTATGAAAGTTTTGGTGTCAATCTAGGAATGCAATGTGATTGTATGTAAAAGTAGAAGAAAAGTTGGTTTCTCCGAGCTGAAGAGATTAGCCATGCAATCTGATTTTGAGAAGAGAGAAAGGTTCTCTCTTGTTCTTCACCAAACACCAAAATTCTCTTGAATTATCCCTTAATTTAATCTCATTTTGGATTCTACGACCAAATTTAAGGTTTAGAACAGTAGGGAAGATCAAGTGGTGGTCCACTAGCCATTGGAGAGGAGATTTGAGTTGTAATTGAAGACTTGAAGAGTTCATCAAAGGTATACTTCAGAAACCCTATTTTTTTAGTTATGAACATGCTTGCTTGATTGCTAAAATTGATGGAATTAGAGTGCTTAAGATCCAAATTGCTTCCGAATATTGATTGTCAACTCCAAAAAGTCCAACTATAATTGAACCTCTCTCGGGCCATTAGAGGATAAGGCGCCTCATTGTTCAAGTCTCGAATTTAGCTCTTAATGGATAAATTTAGCTACTTACCCTAACAATGGGGAAGGAGACAATTCTTGATTATGTAGCTTTGTTCGCAATCAGACGAATCCCCAAAATGGTAGGCTTATTGAGTTGGCGAATCTGGTCATTCTTACCCATACAAATCAAAGGACTGCCCTCATAGATAGGAGTTCACAACTCACTCAAGACTCAGGTCAAGTCACCAATGATCATCCTTGTGAAATGTAAGTCTCTTCTATTAATGGTATTATAAAGAGACACTATGCATTTCGTGGTCCAGTCTTATAAAAACTCTTTATATAGGATACCTTTGATCATATGTCTCTACTTGAATGATTAGGATCAGATCATTTGTAGCACTTTACAACAATTGTAACAACTATAAAGCGAGCCGTATCAGTAGCGTTACTAGGATAAGACACCCAATCTTATCCATATACTATAGTCCGTTTTGAGTATTACTTAAACATGATCCATCTATATGTCTCCACATACTTGTTTAAGTTACATTCGATAATTTTGGATCTTTGTTTAATGGGATTATTGCATATAAAACTAATCAACCATTGATTCAAATAACATATAACTACGAGGCTTTAGAGCATACATCCCAACACACTTGAGTTGGGAGGTTGTGTTCACCTTAGGTGGGCAATCGACTACGTAATTTTGCAATGAGGTTGCACAAAATTTTTCTTTCAATGTAGAGGATCTTCCATGACACAAAACCGGTTTACATTTGATTTCACATTTTGAAAGAAAAATTCTATTTCCGCTTATTCTTCATTCCAAATGTTGATCAAGAACGGTAAGGTACTTCTAGATCTGTCAAAATGAGAACTCATGGATGGATCCAATTATTAGCGCTGGTCCTAGAAGCTTGTGAACTTCTTCATGAAGGAACTCTTACACAAATAGAACTGTTGAGCGGAAGTAGATCGTTCCATATCCATTGTGAAAGAACAACACATTTACAATCAAACAAGAATAGTTATGCATCATCGAGTAAATTACAATATGCTTTTAAGTTAAAAAACAAAAGGAATCAAGTGACATACCTTTGAAGAACTATTCTTCGAGTATTCCTTTGATCCACACCAACCCAGCCTCTTAGAAAACTCGATGAAGTTCACGAATGCAATGAACAACCATTGAATAACACGAACTGTTAGATCCTCAAACACAATCGAGTAACACTCGATCCTCGATCCTCGAACAACAAACACGAAACTACCAAGAGGCTACCTTGGTATTCTTGGTGTGAGAATCCAAGAGGTGTGGACTCTGTGTGGATTTCGTAGAGGGAAGAAGGAACTGAATGATCGTTTACACGCTCGAGTAAGTGGGAGAATGAGAAAATCTATTGTATAGACTTGGATACTCGATCGTTGAGTAGCGAGAAGCTACCGTCTAGCAAATTCGACGCTTGACTCTTGATCGTTCACTATCTCGAAGGCTATCGTATAACTATATTCTTTACGCGATTGGAATGCTTTCGACAATAAAAAATGAAAACGTTTTTCATTTTTATCCATCAGTTATCAAAACTGATTAAAAAACTTCCCACTCAAACGGTTCAAGGAGAAGAAATTAACCACCAACAATTATTTTATAATTGTTTTATTATAAATAAATATAATAACTAATTTATCATATTATATTTATAACCTATAGTTTGAATATCACATCATATGTAATATTTAAACCATAGTTCTTTTTCTCCTTTATTGCATTTAATATAAATCATATTTATATTAATTCCTCCAATTAATGTACCTAATACATCAAATCAATTATATCATATATAATTGAATCAATTTAATTATATCATATATATAATCAAATTCCCTCTTATTAATTTGAACATTGCAAACTAACTCAAAAACTGATTCTCAACATGAATCCATTGAACTACCAAGGGGACCTTCTGGACCTGTAGCTTGAAGCTCCAACAGTACGTGAAAACTGACTAAACTCTTTAATCACGATATCCACCATCTGTTAACTGTTAGACATTCCACTAAAGAGCGATAGCTGTACTCTTCGCACTACAGATATATTTCTGTGTCCATTGGATATAACCAATCAACAGTACGATGACCCTTCACAAATCGCTTGTAAGTACAACTGGGCCAATTTACTGTTTTTCCCTTGTAGTTACATCTAACTCCTTAAGTACCATTGATTCCTCTAATGAACAATACATCATATTCCTACTATGAGTAAACACTTCTTGGGCCAAGAGAAAGTGTGCCGCCACATTGTTCAAGCCTTGGAATCGATCCTTAAGAGAGTAATTTATCTATTTACCCTTGCTTCGGGGAAGGAGTGAATTTTTCGTCTTGTGTAACCGACGACATGTAGAAACGCATGCCATTTTAGTCCTTTTACTTAGAATTATGAAGGTTGTTAGGCAGAAATTATGTCGATCGTTCTAGGAATTCATGAGAAAAAGAGTTTGCGTCGATCAACATGTCGAATCTCAGCTAACCCATTACTTTACGTTAATTATGCATTCAATGTTCTATTTTTGTAGCCAACGCAGTAAATGAACGCAAACGTGGAAACTGGACCATCGCATAGACGACCGCATGTGGAGAAACACTCCATCGCAAGGCAAACACATCGATCAACACATGGATGTTGCGGTAATCAGTCGTATGCGTCCATCGCATGGGAGTTGCGCTCGTCAAACGATTGTGGTCATCATGTAGAGTTGCAGTGTTAAGCGAATGCGGCCATTGAATGATTGTGACTACGCAACAATGCATTCTAATGGGATCAACGCAAGGTTGGTGGAATGAACGCATCAACGCATCTACCTCGAGAAAATCCAAAGCTGATGCTGACATTTCACCTACCGTGCCGTTGGTGGTAGAGCTTCAGAAAGGACTGACGCGCCGAATGTCAGACTCAGAGCAGACCAATTAATGTTGTCGGCAGTTCAAACTCTATAAATAGAAGCCGATGAGCAAAATTCCAAATAATCCAGAGATTATCCCTCAACCAGGAATTTTCCTCGCGATCCAGACAAACTACGTAAGAAGATGGCTGAGAGTTCTTTACCTCTTTCATCCATTCCGCGTGACGACTAGAGCCTTCGACCGGAGCTAGATTTCGAGAGAGTCAGCTCTTCCACCCATCCATGGCACCACCAGCAGCCTTGACGCACATCCGCCTGGAAGCAAAATTTTGCTTCCAGCTGGTCATTTCTTTTTCCTTTCTTTTCTTATATTGTATTGTATGACATTTTGAATTAAGAAATTAATACAATGTGTTTTCAATGCATTTCTCTGTTCCTTCGACTCCATCTCCATCTTCTTGGCAATTCTAAGCTCATGGTGGCCAACATGCAGCCAACGATTTTCGGAAGTTCCAATGGTCAAGGCAACTTGACCCAAGCAGTTGAGAGTCATCTCCTGCATGGAAGACTCCTTATGGTGACAACACTCTTATTTTTTTCCAGGGACGTCTTTTACTCTATCTTTACTTTGCTTTCTTAGTATAGGTTATTTTTATTTTATTGTTATTTTGGATATATGGCTGCTTCCTTGGTTTTGTGTATGTTTGCTCTTATAGGTGCAACAATAAGTCTCCTCGGTTCGTAGTTCAATGGAAGAATTCCTTTCACCCTTCAACGCAAGGCTTCAATCACGTGGATTCCAACGCATGAGCGCATGCGTTGTTCCGCCTAAGGTATTTTTTTGTTATCTTGTATGCCTTATCCTTTTGAAATTCTCTTTTTTCTGATTACGTTGTTTTGCGATGTTTCTATGATGTACATATAGTTCACCGCATTTTCTAACTAGTCAACGTAAGACATTCTTTACTTTTATTAGCTTCTTCAAATTTTGAAAGTCTTAAGTTTTATTTTGCGCAAACCTGTGTTCAAACATTTATTATCGCATTCTTGTAATTTTGTTTTTAGCTTTGCAGTGAGAATGCTGCCAATGTCTAAGTTTGGGGGTGGCAACAGTCTCGGAGAATTGCGTTAATTATATTGCGATCATAAAAAAAAAAAGTTGAAGTGAGATTTTGAGAATAATAACTCCACTGTCAACGCAATAGAGAAACCCATGTTGATAAGAGTTAAGTTGTGAAAGGCACTTGCTCGAAGTTGGATGTTCGCATGACACACGTGGTGGCAAGCCAAAACGAAAGCAAACCGCCAGGATCAGCGCATTAGTGCAACTCCTCTGTCCAGCGCAAGCCAAAACAAACGAGACAAGAGTTGAGTTGAATGTGGAACACAACCGAAGTTGGATGCCCGCATGACACACGTGGTGGTAAGCCAAAACGAAGGCATAACCAGGTTCAATGCCGCATTTGAATAAGTCATCACAAAGTTTTGAAGTATTTTTTTGAATGAATGCAATCTCAAAAGCTAAACATAAAATTGCGGTGAATGAATAAAAGTTTTTGAGCAAAGGCTTGCCGGATTTAACTTAAACAAGATCTTTTTGAAGAAGCTACCAAAGATGAGGAGAGCATTGCGGTGATGGTCAAAGGTGTGTGTAAATTATATTATGAGAAGCTGGTCATTGCAAAGGAAAGCATGAAGGGTAGTTAGAATTTCTTAAGTATAACGCACGCTTGAGGACAAGTAAGATTTTAAGTTTGGGGGTGTGATGACATGCAAAAATGCATGCCATCTTAGTCCTTTTACTTAGAATTATGAAGGTTGTTAGGCAGAAATTACGTCGATCGTGCTAGGAATTCATGAGAAAAAGAGTTTGCGTCGATCAGCATGTCGAATCTTAGCTAACCCGTTACTTTACGTTAATTATGAGTTCAATGTTTTATTTTTATAGCCAATGCAGGAAATGAACACAAACGCGGAAACTGAACCATCGCATAGACGACCGCATGTGGAGAAACACTCCATCGCAAGGCAAACGCATCGATCAACGCATGGATGTTCTGGTAATCAGCCGTATGCGTCCATTGCATGGGAGTTGCGCTCGTTAAGTGATTGCGGTCATCATGTAGAGTTGTGGTGTTAAGCGAATGTGGCAATTGAATGATTGGGCTATGCGACAACGCATTCTAATGGGATCAACAAAAGGTTGGTGGAATGAACGTATCAACGTATCTACCTCGAGAAAATTCAAAGCTGATGCTGACATTTCACCTACTGCGCCATTGGTGGCAGAGGTTCAGAAAGGACTGATGCGCTGAACATCAGACTCAGAGCAGTCCAATTAATACTGTCGGCAGTCCAAACTCTATAAATAGAAGCCGATGAGCAAAATTCCAAATCATCCAGAGATTATCCCTCAACCGGGGATTTTCCCCGCAATCCAGACAAACTGCATAAGAAGATGGCTGAGAGTTATTCACCTTCTTCATCCATTCCGAGTGACTACCGGAGCTAGATCTCGAGAGAGTCAGCTCCTCCACCCATCCATGGCACCACCGACAGCCTTGACACACATCCGCTGGAAGCAAAGTTTTACTTCCAGCCGGTCATTTCTTTTTCTTTTCTTTTCCTATATTGTATTGTATGACATTTTGAATTAAGAAATTAATACAATGTGTTTTCAATGCATTTCTCTGTTCCTTCGACTTCATCTCCATCTTCTTTGCTTAGCATCTTTACTTTCATTGCAACACTTAGTGAGATTACTTGGGTATTGAATACTTAGTCATGTGGATTAGGAATATGAAGCATGAAGCAACCCACCGAGAGGTATGCGTTGTGCGAGTATGTAAGTAATCTTATTTGCTTAGTGTGAAGTTGCTGCAACGCTTGTCTATGGGCTAACACATTGCTTGTCTATGAGTGAAGTCAGCAACAATCAACTGCCCGAGACGGTAAGTGGTTAGTCGCATTAAGCAAGGTTTGCATTGTTCACTAGGGATAGTAACAATCTTAGGTCAGTGAAGTTTATGCGATTTTCTTATATTATATCTGCTTCATTCGTCCATTAGGGATACTCGGGAGGGTAGTCTAAGGACAGGATCTAGGCTTGGGAAGGTCAGGTCAGAATCTAGGCTTGGGAGAGCCAGATTAGAACTCATAATACAACAGATAGGCGCTTAGGAATGAGTACTATTTGTTATTAACGCATCGCATGCATCCTAGAGATAGGATACGATTGAATGCGGTAACCTTGCTTTCATGCATTTTGCATCATTGCATAGGACAAGAGTAGAGACTTAGGAATAAACTCTATGGACACTTTGCGTTCAACACATGTGTCCTAGAATTAGTAGCACCGCATTTCCATTGGAAAATGACTTGCCGTGTATGGTTGTAGCATGATTGCATGGATTGCGTTGACTAGGGTTGCCCTTACGATCACTCTTAAGTTTTGCAATAAAAACATCTCCGCATTTTATCTATTTTCCCACATATTTATTTCACGTCAAGGATTGTCGCATCTCTACCTTTCATGCATATTCTCATTGCGTTGTCTGATAGATAGGAGTAGGAGTAGGATTAATTTAGTAACATCCCCTTCATTCTTTTATTTATACCGCCGCATGCACATCACCGCAAACATATAGTTACATGTCCCTGTGTTCGACCTCGGATTACCCGAGAAACTTGCGTTCATTTATACTTGGCGTGAATGCAAGAAAACTTGTGGCAGGACGCATGGTCATTGCATACATTCGTTAACGCAATTTTCATTCCAACTCATGACTATCGATGCATGACTATCAACGCATACTTTAGGAACATGCAATGCATAATGCATCCATGGGATTTGGTTGTCAAGTAAAATTGACTTCCAATTTCCGTGCACCAATAGCTGAGTTCCCAACTCCCAATCAGACGAATTTCGAAAGTGGTAGGTTTGAGTCAGCGATCTGGCCACTCGCACTCATGCAAATCAAAGGACCGCCATCATAGGCAGGAGTTTCCAACTCACTCAGGATTAAGGTCATGTTACCTATGGTCATCCTAGTGTAATGAAGGTCTCTGTCATGAATGACATTATATAACAAGACTAAACATTTCGTGGTCCGGTCTTATACAAACTCTTTTGTATAGAGTATCCCCGCTCACATGTCTAATACACGAATGGTCAAGATCAGACCATTTGTAGCACTTTATAAGACTTGTAACACCTATAAACCGGGCCACACTCGTAGCGTCACTAAGATAAGGTTTACCTCCTTTATCCATATACTAGAGATCATTTAGGTTATCACTTAAAGCACGATCCATCTGTAGGTCTCCACATACATGCTTAAGTTACAAAGATAACCAGGGATCTTAGTTTATTGGTTTGTGGTTAATGCAACTAAAATAACTCATATTTCATAGACAGTAGTGAATAAAATATCTCATATTATTACATCACAAAGATTTTTTTCATACAGATGTTACACCCCGCTCCAGATTACCCTTTTAACTTGGATGGAGTGGTGACTGCAACAGTTACCAACCTTCTTGCTGGCACTTACTGCCTATCTAACCTGTTAAATTTGCTCAAACGCTGAATACGTACATTTCATCAATATACTGAACTAATTAACTTAGAACTTAATACATTTACATTACAGGGTTTCATAGCATTGTTTTACAAGAATATTAACATTTAGTGAGCCCCATCTAGAATACTAGTCCCTATATGACAGACACATGTGTACTACTAATACAGGTCTTCAATTAAGCTTCCTTCAACCTGACTCTTAGGATGGCAGAGTAGCAACAGAGAAGTCTTTTGGGAACTAACTACTACCTGAAAGGAAAACATTTGAAAACATGAGCTAGAAGCCCAGTGAGTGACTAGCATTTAAAGCATAACGTTCATACATAAATTTGATATTAAAACTGAAAGCTTTAACTGAAAACATAAACTTGGAAACTATTATTCATGTCATCATCAACATCATATAGCACTATTTTATGTTTTGCTGGAGTATGCCTTAGTTTATCAGTCTAGAGTGGCCCTCTTGCTCACTCTTTATCATCCTTTACTGCATTATGGTGACGAAAATTAGCCGTCAAAGACTTGATGACTAAAATTAGTGGGACGCAATATGCGATGCATGTTTTAAGGTATCATTGATTATCATGCGTCGGTGGTCATGCGTTAGACTTACAATATGCGTTAACAAATGTATGCAATGACCATGCATTCCTGTCACAAGTTTTCTTGTGCTCACGCCAAATATAAAGCGAACGCAAGTTTCTCGGGTGATTCGAGGTCGAACTCAGGGACTTGTAGCTAGATGTATGCGGTGATTGTTGCATGCGACGGTTGAATAAAAGAATGATGGGATTTTAAGCTATAAACTACTCCTACTCCTAACTAACAGACAACGCAATGAGAAGTATGAATGAGAGGTAGAGACCGACAAACCGTTGAAGCGTAGGAAATGCATGGAAAAATAGATAAAATGTGAGAATGTCTTCATCGCAACCCTAAGCTTGACTGCAAGGGCAACCTCAGCCAATGCAAGCTATGCGATCATGCTACACACATTTGAGCCTAATTCTAGGACATTAGCGGTGTATCTGCGATAGCGCCGAGAAGCTTATGCCTAAGCTTCCATAAACCACTCACGTGCTCTTGTCGCATGAACGTGATAGCCGCATACCACTATATTCCTACTTCTTTGACGCATGCAATATCCTATCTGTAGGGTGCATATGCTGTGTAATAGAAAACGGAGTTGATCTTTAAGTTCCCCATTCTTACTTATGCGTTCCAATCCGCTCTCTTGAGTCTTAGATTTGATTTTTAGACTACTCTTTCAAGTACACCTAAATGATGAATGATGCGCTCATAAGACAAGGTAACCACATAAGCTTGGCTAACGAAGATTATTCCTATCTCTAGTGAATACTTGCTTACATTGCTTAATGCGACCAACCACTTACCCTCCCGGGCAGTTAATTGTTGCTGACTTTACTCGTAGACAAGCATTGCATTCGCCTATAGACAGACGTTGCTATAGCTTCACACTAAGCAAATAAGGTTTTCTCACACACGCGCACAATGCACACCTTTCGGTTGTTTACTACATGCTTCATATCTCTAATCCACATGACTAAGTATGCGATACTCTAGGAATCTCACTAAGTGATGCAATGAAAGTTAAGGATGCTAAGTAAAGAAAGATGGAGATGGAATTGAAGGAAACATAGAAATTCATTGAACACACAATGTATTAATTTCTTAATCCAAAATGTAATACAATACAATATAAGAAAAGAAGAGAAAATGAAAGGACCAGCTGGAAGCAATATCTTGCTTTTAGTAGATGTGTGTCAAGGCTGCCGGTGGTGCCATGGATGGGCGGTGGAGCTGACTCTCTCGAGATCTAACTCCAATTGAAGGTTTCGGTCGTCACTCGGAATGGATGAAGGAGATGAAGAACTCTCAAAATTTCCTTTAACGCATTTGTCTGGATCACAAGGATCCGCCCGAAGGCCGAAACTTGGATGATTTGAAGTTATGCTCGATGACTTCTATTTATAGAGCTTGATCACCGACAACATTAATGGACCTTCTCTAATTTGACATTAGCGGCGCGTTGGTCTTTTTCTGAATCTCTGCTGCTAACAGCGTGGTAAGTGAAATGTCAACATCATCTTTTGATTTTCCCGAGATATACGTTGATGCGTTCATTCCACCAACCTTTCGTTGATCCCTCTATTATGTGTTATCATGTAGCCACAATCGTGCAGTGACCGCATTCGCTTGATTACCGCAACTCTACACGATGACCGCAATCGCTTGATGATCGCAACTCCTTTTCGATGGACGCATGCGGTTGATCACCACAACACCCATGCATTGATCATATGTGTTTGCCTTTGCGATGGAGAGTTTCTCCTCATGCGGTCATCTATGCATTGTGTCCACTTCCTGCATTAGCTACAAAAATAGACAATTGAACGCATAATAATGCATAATAATGGGTTAGCCGAGATTCTCAATGCTGAACGCCGCAAACTCATTTTCTCATGAACTCCTAACGTAATTGCCGCATATACTGCTTAACAGCCCTCATAATTCTAAATAAAAGGCCTAAGATGACATGCGTTTCTGCATGTCATCACATTACTACTTAACTAGGAAGGAACCCTTTTTGTTCTTTTCCTAAAAACATAATTTGCAACCTTAGTTGAGAGAGAACCTTTACTCAATTCCTCAACATCAATCCATAGTTAGTGTGAAGTGATCTCTACACTTCCAATAACAATTTTTCTTACATTCATGTGATTCTAGTTTAAGTACCGTCAGACCTTAGGTACTACTGCATAGATACCTTCTCCGTGTCCTTCAGTATCGAGCTATTCAAATTCTAGGACAAAGCTTCAGTACCTTCTCATCTAGTCCTTCAGTACTGAGCTATTCAAATCTAGGACTAAGCTTCAGTACCTTCTCATCTAGTCCTTCAGTATTGAGCTATCCACACTGAACTTGCTTATTATTATCTCTTAATGACTTAGTTGCCCAAAATCTTTTCTATACTAACGCATCCTTTTGTTTATTGAAAAGCATAGCATATATATAAGATTAATGTGAGATGCATTGCTTGGTAACTATTTGAAAATAGTTGTCATAAATAGCTTTCAGTAAACATGCATTGCTAAATATTCATAAGCACTAACAATTTACTTAAAACATTTAAAGCATTTAGAGTCACTCACAGCTCGTCGGGGCTCCTAACGGTTTATATGCCTCTTCTAGCTCCTCTTGGCCACTTCCAGCGAGATTTGTGACTTTCCAGTGAGATTTGCATCCTTAGCGAGATCCTCCTCTTTCTTTACTCACTCTTGCTCTCACTCATTTTCTTATCTCTCGCTCACTTTCGCTCATTCTCTTATCTCTCGCTCACTCTCACTCACTATGGTGAGCTGCCTGCTTAATCTTCCCAAGCAGCTGCCTGCTTACGCACCGATTCTCTGTTCCAAATTCAAAAATTCATAACTCAAAATCCAAAACTATTTTTAAGAGACTTTCTTCTACAAACTTGTTTATAATTGAGTTAACTTTCTTACCTTTAATATCGGCCCCAAATTCCTTGTAATTTGGCTTGGAGCTTCCAGTCTTCACTTCGGCCCCTGATTAATCCGAGAATTTGCCCCTTCTGCAAATTCCTCACTTTTTGCTATTCTTTATATGAGATCTTTCTCTGGCAAAATAACCTCAAAAACTAGATTTTCCAAGCTTTCAAACGGCACTGATCTCGCTTAATTTTCTCAAATCATTTTCCTAAACTGAACCTCTGAAATTCCTCTCTCTTTTATACTTCCTTCTGCCTCCCCTGTTCAAGGGTTGAACTGCCACCTCATCTAGCACTTAATGCTTCCCGGCCAATTCCCATTAGTGAGTTTCTTTAATTAATTTATTTTTCCTTCCCCTTCTTCATAACCCACGTTAGGCCTTCGCCTCATAATATAAATTTAGTGTGCATCGTATATCTCCATCGTCTAACGCCCAGCACCTATTGTCTAGTGCCCAGCGCCTATCGTCTAGCATTCAACATCTATCGTCTAGCATTCAACGTCCATCATCCAACATTCAACGTCTATCATCTAGCATTCATCGTCTATCGTCTAGCACTTGTTGTGCAGCTCATCGTCTAGCACTGATGCCGATCGTGCAATGCCAACGCCCCATCGCGTAACACTATCGTTTAGCGAGATCCTTCATATCATCTAGCGCCCAGCGCCTATCGTCTAGCTCAATCGTTTAGCAAACAATCTTGCTGATCTTGCTCTTAGCGATCTCATTGATCTCGCACATAGCCTATCACTTAACTACTATGAGCATCGTTTACCTCCGCACAATTACTACACGATCACCCAGCGCCTGCCTACACGATCACCTATTTCATCGTGTAGTGCCGTTCACTTACTAGACGATCGCATACCCAATCGTATAGTGCGCTCATCTGCTACACGATCGTCCAGTATCTTTGCTCGCACACACTTGAGGCTGCCGCAAGCCTTATCAACGCATCATGCTTTTCAACTCATGCGTTCATCCTTAGTACCAACACATAGTTTATCTAAAACTCACCCTTGACTAAGTATTTCTAACACTTAGAATTTTTTTCCTCCATATGCCTACTTTCTTTACCTCCTTTCATAATTTTACTTAACACATTTGTTACTCACTTATGTAGGAAAAATTGAGTATGGGGTTTACAACAGAACCCTATGAGATTTAGGGCATTAACCCCAACATTCTCCCATTTGTCCTAAAGCTAGTGGGGTATACAAGATAATTACAAGTACAAAACAATAAACTAGGGCACAAAGGCCCAGTACAATAATACTCCCGCTTGCCCTAGTCTAGCCGCGGTCGGTCCTGTAGACCCATGCTGTGTAGGTGAACCTTAAACACTATAGTCGTGAGAACATTTATAAACGGATCAACAACATTTTGCTCCAAAGCTATCTTCATGACAATCACGTCCCCTCGATGCACAATCTCTCTGATGAGATGGTATTTTCGCTCTATATACTTGCCGAGTTTATAACTCCGAGGCTCTCTAAAATTCGCCACAACACCACTATTATCATAGTAAAGGGTGATGGGTCTAGATATATCTGGAAGAACTTCTAGATCAGTTATAAATTTCCTGAGCCAAAGGGCCTTCTTAGCAACTTCACAAGCTGCTACATATTCGACCTCCATGGTGGAGTCAACAATGCACTCTTGCTTAGTGCTTTGCCATACTACAGCTCCTCTAATAAGAGCGAACACTAATCCTAAAGTGGATTTCCTAGAATCCTTATGAGTTTGAAAATCAAAGTCCGTGTATCCTGTAAGGATCAAATCCTTAGAACCATACACAAGCATGTAGTCCCTTGTTCTCTGAAGATACTTGAGGATGTTCTTGACTGCAGTCCAGTGACCTTATCTTGGATTAGACTGATATCTACTGACTATCTTCACAATGTAGTGGATGTCAGGACATAACATGGCGTACATCAAACTACCAACGGTAGATGCATAGGGGACCCGTCTCATTCCTCAACCTCTTGAGGTGTCTTAGGACACTGTTTCTTAGACAATGTAACTCTATGTCGAAAAGGTAAAAAGTCCCTTTTGGAGTTTTGCATCAAGTACTTGATTAACATCTTGTCAATCTATGATGCCTGAAATAATGCTGGCAATTTGTTCTTTCGATCTTGAAAAATCTATATCCTAAAAACAAATTAAGCCTATCCCAAGTCTTTCATGTGGAATTGGGTCGCTAGCCAGTTCTTAACTGAAGTCAGTAAACCTACATCATTCCCAATGAGTAGAATATCGTCTACATATAACACTAGGAAAACTATTGAATTGTTGTTGATTTCCTTGTAGACACAAGGCTCATCAACATTTTGGTCAAACCCATAAGATTTGATCGTAGTATCAAACCTTATGTTCCAAGATCGAGATGCCTGTTTCAGTTTATAAATGGACCATTTAGCTTGCAAACCTTTTGCTTTTGACCTTGGGCTATGAATCCCTCGGGTTGCACCATATAAATGGCCTTCTCAAGATTACCATTCAGAAAAGCAGTCTTGAAATCCATTTGCCATATCTCATAGTCATAATATGAGAGAATGAACAGGAGGATGCAGATAGACTTAAGCATGGCAACAGGCGAGAAAGTCTCCTCATAAACAACTCTCTCCACCTGGGTATAACCCTTTGCCATAAGTCTAGCCTTGAAGGTTTGCACTTTCCCATCAGCACCCCGTTTCCTCTTCTAGATCCATTTACAACCTATAGGATTAACCCCATCAGGTTGATCTACAAGATCCCATACTGAGTTAAAGTACATAGACTCCATCTCGAGATCTATGGCTTTGACCCATTCATCCCTATTTAAATCCTCCATTGCCTTCTTGTAAGACAATGGATCCTCAACCTCGCCATCGGCTACCATAGCCAAGATTTCAGTTAAACCTATATAACGAACATGTGGGTTCGCAACCCTCCCATTACGTCGAGGTGTCCTCGACTCTTGATGTGGATTTGACCTACTAGATGAACGTTCATAAAAAAACTCTTGTTGATGTAGCAGGCTCTTCAACAACTCTTGTTGAAGTTTCAGTAGCTTTGTTGGAAAGCTCACACAACATGATTTTACTTCTTGGACTGTGCTTTCTTATATGATCCTCCTCAAGGAAGGTAGCGTTTGTCGATACAAATGTCTTTTTTTCCTTAGGATCATAAAAGTAACCCCCTCGTGTCCCTTTGAGGTAGCCTATAAATAGGCACAACCTCAAACGTAGTTCCAGTTTCTTAGAATTAGCCTCAAGCACATATGCTGGGCAACCCTAGATGCAGAAGTGACGCAAACTAGCTTATGCAGAAGTGACGCAAACTAGCTTTACGCCCGTTCCACAACTCTAAAGGTGTTTTGGCAACACTCTTGGAAGGAACACAGTTGAGGATATAAGCTACAGTCTCTATTGAAAAACCCCACAACGAGTCCGATAAGAAAGTAACTCATCATCGATCGAACCATGTCCAATAAGGTTCTCTTTCTCCTCTTCGATACACCATTCTACTGAGGTGTACCATGTGCTGGGAGTTGGGAAACAATTCCATATTCTATTAAATTGTTATGGAACTCAAAATCCAAAAACTCTCCACCCCAATCAGATCGAAGTGTTTTAATCCATTTATCTAATGCGTTTTCAACTTCAGCCTTGAACTTTTGAACTTTTCAAAGGATTCTGACTTATGTTGCATCAAATAAACATACCCATACCTTGAATAATCATCAGTAAAAGTGATGAAATACTTGTAGCCTCCCATGGCTTGCACATTCATTGGACCACAAAGGTCTGAATGTACTAACTCTAGAGGCTCTTTGGCTCGATAACCTTTTCCAATAAAAGGTCTTTTAGTCATCTTGCCTTCAATGCATGACTCACACAAAGGTAAAGAATTTTCTTCTAACTCGTTTAGAAGTCCTTTCTTCAACAACCTCTCAATCCTATTGAGATTGATGTTCCCCAAACGAAGGTGCCAAAGTTGGGTATTTTCTTTAGGAGAAACTTTAAGTCGTTTGTTTTGAGTTACGACCGTTTTAAACATCTCTATGTTATGGAGAGTACTTGTTGCTAAAGACCTTAGAACATACAAATTATTTTTCAGTTTAGCTGAACATATCTCAACACCATCTTTCAAAATATACACTTTATTAACTGAAAAATTAAGAGTGTATTTACATTCAAGCAAGGACTTATAGAAATTAAGTTCCTCTTTAACTCAAAAACTACATACACATCATTCAAAATGATAAATTTATTCTGTAAAGTCAACCGGAGGCCTCCTATTGCCACAACTGAGACGACGTGTCCGGTGCCTACTCACATCGTCATCTCACCAGCCTCAAGTTGTCGCCAGAATCTAATCCCCTGAAAAGAAGAAAAAACATGGTTAGTGGCTCTAGAGTCTATAATCTAGGCAGAATCGTCATTCTCCACTAAACAAGTCTCCAAAACTAGTAAATCATATTTATCTTGATTGGCCTTGGCCTTCTTCTTCTCCTTCAACCAACGTGGGTAGTTCCGCTTCCAGTGCCCATCTTGGTTGAAGTGGAAACATTTTTCCTTTTCAACCGACATTGATCGCCTACCCCGAAGAGTGGCAGGTTGTGGGTTAACAGGCCCTTTCCTCTTCCCCATACTTCCCTTCTTCTTCTTCCACTTTTTAGTGCCAGAAGAAGAAGGTGCAGACTTAGTTCCTGAGGTTGAACCTTTGAGGAACTTTTTAGATTAAGCAACATTTGCCTCACCAACCTTCTTCTCCTTGCTTTTTAGCAAGGATTGGAATGTCTGCAACTCGTTGAGGAGAGTTGTTAGGGTGTAATCAACCCTATTCAGAATAGCGTTGCTTACGAAGTGCATGAAGCTTTCTGGAAACGTCTCCAGAATAATGCTAACCTTGTTGTCCTCATCAATGGGAGCCCCATTCATCTCCAGCACATTAAAGTGGACCATCATGTTCATAACATGTTCTCAAATAGATATACCATCCTTCATTTTGAAGTTAAAGATAAAATTTAGAGCTTCATGCTTAAGCTGCCCGGACGGTTGTTTGAACATTCCCTTCAGGGACTCCAGGATCTCATGAGCAGAGACCATGGGGTCATGCTTCTTGGCCAAGATATCATTTAAGCTAGCCAATATGTAAGCTCGGGCCTTCTCGTTTGCCCGTGTCCATTTCTAATATGCCTCCTGAACATTTCAACCAGCGGTTTGAGTTGGAATAGGAGGACACTCCTCCGTAAGGATGAACTGGTGGTCATTGATGATAAGTATTAGGTTTATCGTGTTTTTCCAACTAGCGTAGTTATTTAAGGAACTCTTAATGAAGAGCATCCATGAGCGTGTTAGGATCTTTTCGAGTTCATTGGGACCGAAATACAACACATACATTCTAACAGACAGTTATGCAAATTACACTAATTAGTAACATGCTTTGAACACTAAAATACAAGGGAAAGAGTTCTCATACCAGTTGAAGACCCTTTTCAAGCTTTGAACTCAGACGCAGCGGAATAACCTCCACTCACACTCTATCGCCCAACAAATAAGTCGGCAGCAGCAGCACGAACATCTACACGAACGGCAACAACACGAACAGTAATAAACAAGTGAACAACAGCGGGAAAGACACCACCAAATGGAGCCCTTGGTATTCTCAGAGTAAGAATCCAAAGAGTGGTCTTTGGTGAATTTGGTAGGGGTTAGAGAAAGAAAAAATCGTGTAGAAGATAAGCAAGTGGGAGAGAAAAGGAGCTATCGTATAGCCAAGTGCTTATCGTTTAGAAGAAGCTACACGATCGTGTAGGTTTTGTTAAGCGATCGTTTAGTAAATGGTAGACGATTGTTTAGAAAATGCGACACACTATGCGATTGTTTAGGAACTAGCGTGCGATCGTTTAGGTACTGGCGTGCGATCGTTTAGGCGATGAACGACTATTGTATAGCTGTCTCTTATACACATCTAGATGTGTATAAGAGAAACGTTTAGTAAATGGTAGACGATTGTTTAGAAAATGCGACACACTATGCGATTGTTTAGGAAAGCTAAGCGATCGTTTAGGGACAAGGTGCGATCATTTAGGCGCTGGTGTGTGTTTGTTTAGGCGATGAACGACTATCGTATAGGCTCTCAAGCTATGCGATCGTTACGTTTTCACTCCGATTGCGTATTTTCGAACTTTTTCAAAATGAAACAAATTTTCATTTTATTCTTCGGTTACAATAACCGACTTCAGATTCTTCTACTAATGCACATCCGAGAGAAGTTTTATCACACCCCGCCCCAGACCACCTTCTTAGTCTAGAGAAAGGCGTGACTGCAGCAGTTACCAACATTTGGGCTGACACTTACTGCCTAATAACTCTTGCAGAATAACTCTGATATCAATTATAATTAATATGCAATGGGACGGCTGTAGGCCCATAATTTATTAACTTAGAAACTTAATATGTTTAGAGTATTTACAACATTAGATTTACAAGTCCCAAAACCCACAAACCCTAGTCCCTATATGAACAATGGTAACATGTGTACAATATTAACCGTAACCACCTAGCAAACGGTTACAAGTCTTTTAGTCCTTTAGTGGTAGAGCAGATACTGAGTTGTCTTCAGAGGATTTGACCGCTACCTGTAGGGGGGAAAAACAAAAACATTTGAAAACGGGGTGAGCTTACGCCCAGTGAGTGACCGAGAAAACATAGTAAATTCTCATGCATAATTTCAGAAAATAGTTTTATCTGAAATATAAACTTTTACAGCATAAATATTTTCCAAGCGTAAATTATATAAAACTGTTTTAAACATAAAACAGTAAAATCATTTCTCAAGTCAAAGTAATGTATAACTGGTAAAATAATCCCAACACCAACTACTAGTCCAGAGAGAACCCTTTTGCTCAATCTCTGACTTTATTCACCTGTGGCCACACTAAGTACCTTCACACATTAGGTACTACTACTCAGATACCTTCTCCTTGTACTTCAGTATCGAGCTACTAGGATACCTTCTCCAACGTACTTCAGTATCAATAGATACCTTCTCCTTGTACTTCAGTATCTAGTTGGGTGGATGCCTTCTCCTTGTACTTCGGCATCGCATTTTACCAAAACTATTTATAAACAACTTTTCTCTTTAAAGCATGTACAGTATAACATATATACGACATGGCTTTAAAGATGGTAACACATGCTGGATAAAATCAATACATATACATATGTAAATATTTTTTCAACAATATGCATGCGTTCAAATCACAATTCAAACTTGCTTGGAAACCACTTTAGAAAACTAGTAGGCATGAGAATTATTTTCGTAAACATGCTTTCTGTAAAACATTTGTAATCAAAACAGCTTAAAAACATTTTAGATCGAAAATATTTTAGCCACTCATCTTGAACTCTTAGGAACTTTTCACTCTACAAGCTCGTCGAGTCCCTTTTTCACCCCTAGAATCCAAATTCAATTTATAACTTAGATTACTCATAGTTTCGAACCTTATTTAGAAATACTTCCTTCTACAAACTTATTCTAAAATGTCTTAGGAATCTTACCCTAAACTTTCAGCTTCGAATTCTTCATGGTTTGGCAGGAATCTCAAAATCTTCAAGACTAGCCCAGACTGATCTGACAGTCTGACCCTTCTGTCTTCTTCTCAACCTCCAGCCCAGTTCGTTTGAGCGTTTTCCTCTGGCCTTACTCTGAAAACTAGACTTTCAGAGCTTTCATATGGCTTTGGAATCACTCCAAACACACGAGTAGATTGGAAGATCTTCTCGTAAAGTTGACACATTCCTTTGAACCGTCACTGCCCTCTACTTTCTCTACGAAATTTATGATTTTTGTGTGATTTTAAAATGAAATCCCAACTCCTTATTTAAAGGCGTTCAAATTGCTTGTGGGATTGACAGCACCTACTTGGCTGCATGGCCAAATGTTTAATCCTTCCTTTATCAATGTAAGCCGACTTCACCTTGATTCAATGTGTTCTTCCAAACGCATCCAACATAATTTCTTAGGGTTTAAGAATTTCTCTTAATCTGACATCTAGATTTTAATTGACATTTGCCCTTACGTCTTCAAGCTTTGTTTGTATTCAAATTAGGGTTTTTAAATGCATAATCCTCCCCAACGCGTCCAAATACATCGCTCAGAAGCTTGCTCGGCCGTTCAATGCATATGCGAGGCGTGGGCATGACGTTCGAATCAGACAAAGCAAAGCTAACGCATAGGCGCTCTCGCTTTTTTCGCTCTCGGCAGTGTCGCTCTCTCCACTCTTGGTAGTGTCGCTCTCTCTCACTTTCTCACTGGTCTCGTTCTCTCCAGCAATCTTGCTGGTCTTGCTCTCTCCAATCCCGCTCTCTCTCTCGCTCTCTCCAGCTTTAACTTTTCTCTCCACTCTCGCTCTCTCCAGCTTTCTCGCTTGTCTCGCTCTCTCCACTCTCACTCTTTCCAGCTTTCTCGTTGGACTCGCTCTCTCTCATCTTCTATCCAATCTCGCTCTATCCCATTTCCTCTCCAATCTCGCTCTCAATGATCTCGCTCTTAGCTACTGCGAATTGTTTGTCTCCGTACAACTTCTACACATTTTTTCCAGATTTTCCCCAAAATAATTTCCCATATTTTTCTCAGTTCTTCAATCCTTTCTTCATCCTTAACGCATTTCACATAACTTCTCTATACTTAGCCGAAATTTCCCAAACTCAATTTCCATATTTGTCTTTTTCAAATCCCCATCCCTTCTTCACTATTTCATACTAACTTTCTCATCAACCTACTCAACTTATTTATATAAATTTAAATAGGGACACACAATTAAGTGGAAAATTAAGACAATTTAAATAAAAAAACACACTTAAGTGTAAAATTGGGATTCGGGGTTCACATTTTAGGCCAATTATCAAATAATTAGCCAATTTAATAATTAATGAATATAATCATATTATATTCTTACCCTATAGTTTGATATCACATATCTACTATAGTAATTTCTCCTCCACATGATATAAATCATATTTATATCTAAATTCCTTCAAAATAATATATCTCATACATTTAGTCAATTATATCATATATAATCGAACTCCCTCTTGTCAATTTTAACATTTCAAACTGACCCAAACACTGATTCTCGACTTTATCCAAACTACCTAGGAGACCTAATGGACTTGTGGCTTGAAGCTCTAATGGTCCGTGAATAGTTGATTAAATTCTTTAGCTACAAGATCCACCATCCGTTAACTGTCAGACATTCCACTAAAGACCAACAGCTGAATTCTTCTTACCACAGATATATTTTTGTGTCCATCGGATATAACCAATCATGAGTATGATGACTCTTCACAGATGCTCGTAAGTACTGTTGGGTCAAATTATCATTTTGCCCTTGTAGATACATCTCACTCTTTAAGTACCACTGATTCCTCTAATGAACAATACAACATAGTCCAACTATGTGTAAACACCTCATGGGTCAAGAGAAAGTGTATGGCACCACATCGTTCAAGCCCTGGAATCAGCCCTTAAAGGAGCTATCTATCTACTTACCCCTGCTTCGGGGAAGGAGTGAATTCCATCTTGTGTAGTTGAGTTCCTAACTCAAAAATCAAACGAATCCCCAAAATAATAGGTAAAAAATCGGCGACCTGGCCACTCACACCCATACAAATTAAAGAACTGCCCTCAATGGCAGGATTTCCCAACTCACTCAGGATTGAGGTCATGTTACCTATGGTCATCCTAGTGAAGTGAAGTCTCTGTCATGAACGATGTTATATAACGAGACGTTAACACTTCGTGGTCAGGTCTTATACAAACTCTTTGTATAGGACGCCTCCAATCGCATGTCCCCTACACGAATGATCAGGATTAGACCATCTATCACAAGTCACAATATTTATGGCTATTCCACAAAGCGGGTCGTATCCGTAGCGTTACCAAGATAATGTTTTCCTCCTATATCCATATACTACAGATCATTTTGGTTATCTCTCAAGACATGATCCACTTGTATGTCACCACATACATGCTTAAGTTACATACAGATAACCAGGGATTTTATGTTTATTGGTTTGTCGTAAAGCAAATAAAACATACAACTGAGCAAAATCAAGATGTGAAGTAAATATCATATATTGTACAACACAAGCGTTTGTACAAACTGTTGACAAACTACAAGACACGAGAGTTTAGGGCATCAACCCCAACAGTTATCGCCAGTCAATTTATCAGTGGCTAATAGAGCTAAAGTAGTGGTTCCATAATTTAAAAGTCACTGAAAACAAAAACAAATTTAATAAGTTTACTTGCATTACCACTTTTAACAACAATTTTAGGTTTTAGCAAAATAGTTCTATTGTACCCTAAGTTAAGTGACATCTATTTTGCAATGATGCCCTAGCGAGGTAGGAAAAAAGTCACCATTGGGGTGATCAAGTGACCCTTCATTGGGATGAGACATTCTCAACCATTAGACAGAAACAACTTTTGTAACTGACTCTAACAATCACTATTTTTTTGGTCCAAAATTTGTTAACAACCTTAACAATTCCGTGTAAGTGTAACCCCTCATTTTAGGCCCTAGAGTCCTGCCCTAATGTGCTCATCGTAGGGAAAAATCATATTAGGACAAAAGACTAAAGCAACCTTATCTATTTCAGGAGATTAGATAAAGAGTTGTGCAAATACTGCCATATTTTAGAGGGAAACTCAACGTTATCTAACCTAATGAGAGAGACCATGAGATATGTTGTCACACGTCTCGCTCCCACTTACTATGAAAATTCTCTCCATTCACCTTGGTATTGACCTACCCAAACACCATCCTTTAAGGGGACACTCCCAAGGTGCATCAAGGCCGAAGATAGATCTCACGGTGTGAACTCTTAGGGAGAAACATGTAGAGGTTTATGTAAGCCCTTGTCCCTTTTTCTCTTGTTTATGCTTAGCATTAAACTAGATAAGTGAGCTTAGTATGTACCTAAATGAATAACTTGGATTGTATGACCTAAGAAACTTTTGATTCTAAGTGTTGGAATTAAAGTTGGAAATTACTTAACAAATGCAAGTTCTTTTAGAAATGTATTAATACATTTATTGTTGGAATAATTTTTCATGATTGGACACTTGTATAGTGAACATGATTTTTTATTGGCTAAGGGTTACAAGGAAAGAAAGAACAGATTTTGTAGGAAATGCAAGTTGGACGAGAGGGTTGTTGGAGTTGTTTGGTTTGAAAAATTATTTTTTGATTAATTTGCTAAAATCTAAAATTAATTTAACTTGATAATTCTTGTAAGGCTGCAAAGGATAAGGAAAATGAATAAAAATCCACGTAGGTCAAACAAGCAACTGGGTGGAGGACTTTGATTGGAGGAAAAAGTGTGCAACTTCGACCAGAAACTTAGGGTCTGAAGAATGCGATAGTTCTCTCAAAATACTCGTGCAAAAGCTTCAATATTTAGACCAGATTAAAGCTTATTGAGTTGGGAGTCTATTCTAGGATTGTTCAAGTGATTTGGGATTGAAAAATTGGAGAAATCGTGAAGATAGTGAAAGTTGCCTGGAAAATTGGAAAATCTGAATAAGGTATAGTCTAGGAGAGATTCTGAGCTCTAGAAGACGAGTGGAGTGCTTTAATTTTGAGGTTAGTTAGCTTAAAGGTTTATTGACATATTTCATAAAGGAAGTATGTCCAAATGTTTGCTTTAAGTTGGGTTAAAAGTTGGTTAAAGTGAAACTAGTGTTTCTCGAACATGGTAGCAACAGGCCAGCCACCCCCCAAGGCTGCCAGCACCACCAGCGTGCCTCCTGGCCATGCCACGCCCTCTCAGTGCACCTCAACCCACCCAGCTTGCCCAGCCACAGCCAGCCTCACCCACCCACGGCCACAGCCCGCGCCCATGCCCATTTCTTAGTGCCTAATTGCCCGCTTTTTTAGCATTTTGGGTGTTGGTGAGCATTTTTGAATCCCAATTAAGATTTTCTTGATATTTTTGCCCTAAAATGAATACTTTTGGATTAAAAACTTATTTTTGGCCATTAGGGTAATTGTGGAAAAATGACTTAAGGAGCAAAATGTGAATGTTTAGTGTTAAAATGAGGCAAAGTGTCACTATTGAATACTACGAGCTGTTTAGGTTGATTTGACCTCTGTGTGAGTGTCTAGTAACCTGGACTTTTATTTCAGGCCAAATTGAGGTTGGAAAGGATTACAACCCAAGGAGCTCGTGCCAGGTGATAGTGAGTGGTTTACTTTCGAATGTTTTGATATAGATACTAATTATCTATTATAGTATGCTATGGTTTATGAAATGTGATGCATGATCTATTTTACTTGTCTGATATTTCAAAAATTTTAAATTCATATTTCTAAACTCTCGATGGGTTATTATATGAATTTATCAAAATGTAGTTTTGGAATTGGGTTTATATACTTGTGATTTGTATGGTTTTATGAAAACCTCTTGATGGTGGAATTAGGTTGTGAATTGGGAAAATGGTTTCCAAACTATTGATTCTGTACCCAATAGTATTTCCTGTGCTACTTGAATGTGTTTCAATAGCACTGCTCAGGCGATCAACGGGGCTACCACCGGGGTCACATGTGGCCAGAGTATATCGGGGAGTCTAGAGTAACCTGGGCCTTTGGTCTGTATCTATGCTTAGCCTTAAGGTAGCTCTGCGTGCACATATGACCTTGTGATTGGTTTACATCGTGGGGGGCATTCTTTTTCCAGAGTAACCCACTATTGTAAACGAGTATTTGGGTATAGAGTTGGTGTAGTTTTTCGATAACGACTGAATGCTTTATAATGTGCTAATGAGAGTTGATCATTGATAACTTGTAGAAATACAAGTTATTTATACTGTTTTATTTAGATATTGCGGCAAAAAGAGAGGAAAGTTGCGTCGATAGTATAAACATTGGCTGAGAAATATGAAAATTATGAAATGTCGTAAACACACCCACTAACACCATTGCGAGGGCGAAATAGAATGTTTCAGTCTCTGTTTGGCAGGAAATAGGTCACCGCATGCGTTAATGGCTCTAAGACAAAATGTACAATGCATCTACATCACATGCGGCCATCAATCAAGAACAAAGAGATGATCAACGCAGTGACGGTGCATGTGACAATCAATCAAGAGCTTTAGTGATCAACGCAATTTTAACCGCATGCGGTAATAAAAAACAACACCGCTTGTGGCGATAGATCAAAGATGTGAACAACAACGCATTCGAGGACGATTCTGACAAGTGTACAACTTTTAGTTGTGCATTTATGGCGGATTGATTGCGTAACAGAAAGGAATTTTCTATTCCGCCATTTCAGGAACTACCATAATTAGACAGTGGGGACCACAAACTCAAAGAGCCAAGGTTTCGCCTATAAATAGCTTCCTCAAATTCACGGATACATATACATGTATACGTAGAGATGTGCACATACTAATTCTGAGAGAGAGGCTGATCTGAAGCAACTTGACAAAGTAGATCCAGGAGAACTATGAGACAAGCCCGAGAGGTGAGTCTCTGAGCAGAGAATTCTTCCAATTTCCGAAGCTGAAGCTCTGTGTAGAGGTCAATTCTACCGGGAAAGCAAGCCTGAGAGGGAAGCTTTCCTCTCTACCACTTTCATACGCTGGTAAGTGCAAATCTCCGATCGGGATCTGTGTCAAGACGTTGACACTCTTTCCATATTTATTTCTATTCTCCATTTCATCCTCTATATTCATCTTCTTTAATCCTTCATTCAAAACATGTATCAAACGCTTAATTTTAGAATTAAATGTTATCATCATCACATTATCATATTCCTGTCTCTTTCCATATATTCATAATCCATTTTCTCCATGATATGTTCTTAATCTCCAGGATAAAAAGCGAGAATTAAGGAGTGAGTTAATTTGTGTTAAGGAATTAATTAAGTTTAGCTAAAGCATGCTTGACGGCATCTTCACCTGTGAGAGCAGAAGTGAAGATGTTATTCCGCCTATCGAGAGAAGGTTGGAAGAATGCGTTAACAAAAGTGAGAGGTATTTTCAGAGATGGAAAAAACCTTGCGTTCATCACGTTCATCTCTGTTTCACCATAGACATATGGGAATGCGGCCGATCACTGAGATATGTACGGCAAGGGAAAGCGGAACCTTAGTTGCATCCTTAACATGATTAACAAACCTTTAATGTTTGTACTTTTTACTCTTTCTCTTTCTACTTCATTCATAAGACTTGCCATTGCATACATCGATTCTTTTGTACAACTTCAAAGTCAGCCCTCGTCCTCAGTCTCATGTATCATGTATCATGTATCATAGTAGTTTAGGACTTTACTTTATCAACGCATATTTACTTTACAACGCATTTTTACTTCATCGCAATTTATATTTCTGTACAAACCAACATTCTTTATTCATTATTAAAACCGGTCGCATGTATCACATAAGTATCGCATTAACGACAACAATCCCCTTGTTAGTCCTTGGATCACTCTGAGAAACTTGCATTGGAATTATATTTGGTTTCAGCACAAGAAAACTTGTGACACGTACTACTTCATCGCATACTACGAGCATATCACTATCCTTAGAACATAGTATCACATAAAATGTCTTTATCGCAAAACACTTGAGCACATATAGAACTTCATTCATTTCATTCACAAGCCATGCGTTAGAGCTAGATAAAGAATAAATTATCATTCATCAATCAGTAGTGTGTATAAGTAATAAAAAACATAACATAGCATAACACTCCATTCGTATCCTTACAAGTTTATGGCGCCGTTGCCGGGGACATGAGCTTGTATGATTATTATTCACATTGTCCATATGCTTTAAAGAACATTTGATTTTTTTTAGTCAACAAGTTTATGACACCATTGCCGGGATTGATAACGGTTAGTGTTGAATAATTTTGTAGTATTTTGCAGGACAGATCTCTGCTGTAGTGTCTGTTTATTGCAAAGAGCAGGCTGACAGTATATGAGTATTGGAACTGATCCAGAATTCGAAGCTGACCCAAAGATCAAGCATACTTTTCGCACAAGGGCATGCCAGAACAGAATCAGGCGAAGAAGAGTAAACATGGAAAACAACATCAAGAGGCCCGAAGGAAATCAAGGGGCGAATCGGCCAGCACAAGATCTTGTCTTTTTTGCTGCTGACCGCAATATCCCTATGAGAAACTATGCGGCGCCGAATCTTTACGACTTCTCGCCTGGGATTTCATGACCAATGGTTGAGGAGAATGCACGATTTGAAATTAAGCCGGTCATGCTCCAAATGATACAAAATGCGGGGCAATTTGGAGGTCTAAAAGGTGAAGACTCGCACGCCCATTTGATCAGCTTTGTGGAGATGTGCAACACTTTCTCCATCCCTGGCGTCACCCCTGAAAGAATTAGACTTTACCTCTTCCCATACACACTGAGGGATGAGGCAAAGAGGTGGGCTCATTCGTTGGAGCTAAATGAAATCACGTCATGGAACCAGTTGGTGGAGCGGTTCATGAAGAAATTCTTCCCTCCAGCCGTCAACGCAAGGAGATGGAAGGATGTGCTGAATTTCGAGCAGATCGATAATGAGACTCTAAGCACCGCTTGGGTGCATTTCAGAAGTTTGGTGAAAAATTGCCCGCTTATCGGGATTCCCAATTACATTCGGACGAAAACTTTCTATTACGGCCTGAATCGATCAACGCAAGCCGTTGCTGATGCCTCCGCAGCAGGAAGATTTATGGATAAGACCTACACGGAAGCCAAGGTCATCCTTGGTCGCATTTCACGAAACACGGATGACTGGGTAGATGATGGGCATGGAGGAAGAGGCCCCGAGAGAAGAAGAACTGATAATGCCATTGTACCAGCAGATACAATGACAACCTTGGCCACACAAATGGTCGCGGTGAATAAAATATTTCATATTATTACATCACAAAGAGTTTATTCATACATGTGTTTAAAACTACAGGACCCTACGAGATTTAGGGCATTAATCGCAACTGGAAGACGACCATGTCCTCACCGTTGAAAGATCTGATAGAGGTAAGGCTTCTGACAAAAGTAAGTCTACCGTGGTGATTGATCTGGACAACACCGAAGTCCTAGATCAACAAAATCCGATCAGTCCAAATTCAAGCCTATTATAGATTTAGGCAAATTTGAGAATGATAACAAGCTAGTCTGTGGCCATCTGCTCATCATATGACAGACTTGTTATTTAATCTATTTGTGGTATAGAAATCAATAAAGGTAATATGAGATACTCTGGAATCCAATTGTTGATCATGTTCATGAGTTTGATAATTTAGATGTAGACCATAAGAAATATATCGTTGGAAAATGGCTACAATTTCAGATGACGGACAAGAAACCAATTGTTGATCATGTTCATGAGTTTGATAATTTAGAGGCGAATGTACTGCTTGAAGGTATGAAGACGTGCAAAATTCTCCAAGAAAATGTACTATTTGAGAAATTTTCTCCATCTCTTGGAGCAACTATCGAAATCACATGAAACATAAGAAAGATTTAACACTACCGGAAATGATTAGTCACATGTGCACGTGAGAAGTCAACCGACCGAAAGATAACATGATTTCTGAAAAATTTAAATTCTATCGATGCTAACCTAGTTGAATCTTCTGTTATTGAAGAATATGCAGGTCCGAAGCAAAAGCGGAGATCATTTCCAATTTCAATTTTCGCAGTAATTAAAATTATAGAGAATAAGAATTATACGTTGTTGGGGTTGGTGCCCTGAATCTCGTGAGGTTCTATAGTTTGTAAACATTATTGAACAAACTCATTATGCGTTTAATAAAATATATGACAATTTAGTTGCATTAACCACACACCAATAAACTAACATCCAAGGTTATCTTTGTAACTTAAACATTATGTAGAGACATATGATGACATGCATAAATGTATGTCATCTTAGGCCTTTTATTTAGAATTATGAGGGCTGTTAAGCAGAATATGCGGCAATTATATTAGGAATTCATGATAAAATGAAGCTTGCGTCGTTTAGCATGATGAATCTCGGCTAGCCCATTATTATGTGTTATTATGCATTCAATTGTCTATTTTGTAGCTAACACAGGAAGTGGACGCAATCGCGAAAGTCGGACTACCGCATAGACGACAGCATGCGGAGAAAGTCTCCATCGCAAAAGCGAGCGCATTCGATCAATGCATGGGTGTTACGGTAATCAACCAGAAGCGTCCATCGCATGGGAGTTAAGATCATCAAGTGATTGTGGTCGTCGTGTAGAAGTTGCGGTATTAAGTGAATGCAGTCACTGCATGATTGCAGCTACACGATAAAGCATAATAGAGGGATCAACGCAAGGTTGGTGAAATGAACGCATCAGCGCATATCTCAAGGAAATCAAAAGATGATGTTGACATTTTATCTACCACGCCGTTAGTAGCAGAGATTCAGAAAGGAATAACGCGTGGCGAATCTTAGAATCAGAGTAGTCCAATAATGCTGTCGGCGATCCAAGCTCTATATAAAGAAGCCGATGAGTAAAATTTCAATTTGTCCGGGGATTACCCCTGCAACCCAGGGTTTTCCTTGCGATCCAGACAAATTAGAACGCATAATCAAGAGATAGGAGCTTAGGAATAAGCACTGTTTGCTACTAACGCATCACATGCATCTTAGAGATAGGATATGATTGTGTGCGGTCACCTTGTCTTTGTATGCATCTTGCATCATCGCATAGGAAAAGAGTAGAGACTTAGGAATAAGCTCTATGGACATAATTGCATTCAACACATGCATCCTAGAAATAGGCTCAAGTGTGTGTAGCATGATCGCATAGCTTGCGTTGACTAAGATTGCCCTTGCGGTCACTCTTAAGGGTTGTAATGAAGACATCTTCACATTTTATCTATTATTCCCATCCATTTACTTCATGTCAATAGTTGTCGTGTCTCTACCTCTCATTCATATTCTCATTGCATTGTCTGTTAGTTAGAAGTAGGAGTAGTGTTAGCTTAACAACCCCTCCATCATTCTTTTATTCAATCGCCGCATGCACATTACCAATTACATCTAGCTACAAATCCATGAGTTAGATGGTCGGTGTGGGGTCTGTTGGATTTGGGAGAGGGAAGGAGGAAACGAAGATCGTATACCACGACCAAGCAAGTAGAAGAATATCGGGTTTATCGTATAGACAATGCTTGATCGTTTAGGAAACAATACACGATCATTTAGTAAATAGGCTGCAATCGTTTAGAAAAGAGCTAGATGGTCGTTTAGCAAATCCTATGTGATCATTTAGAAAGAAGTGCACGTGTATATGATTGTGTAGAGACGTTGAGCTATTGTGTAATCTCTTGGTTTGCTATGCGATAGACTGTATACACCACGTGAGTGAATGACTGATCTTTTGCAAAATGAAAACGATTTTCATTTTATTCTTCAGTTATAAAAACTGAATGAAACCTCTCACTATCACACGGTTACAGAGAAAACGTTGGCACAATTATCCTATAATTGTCAAATTAAAAATACTAAATATAATCATATTATATTCATTAACCTATGGTTTAATATCACATATAAACCAACGTTTTCACCTCCGCTAGATATAAATCATATTTATATCCATTTTCCTCTAAATAATATATCTCATACATAATGTCAATCATATCATATATAATTACCCAGTTCAATCATATTATATACAACCAAACTCCCTCTTATCAATTTGAACACTTCAAACTGACCCAAAAACTGATTCTCAACTTGAATCTATAGAACTACCAAAGGGACCTTATGGACCTTTGGCTCGAAACTCCAATTGTACGTGAATAGCTAACTAAACACTTTAGCCACGAGATCCACCATTCGTTAACTACCAGACATTCCACTAAAAACTGAGAGCTGTACTCTTCTCACCACAGATATATTTCTATGTCTATCGGATATAACCAAATCAATGGTACGATAACCCTTCACAGATGCCTGTAAGTACAGTTGGGCCAATTTACCATTTTGCCCCTGTAGTTACATCTAACTCCTTAAGTACCATTGATCCCTCTAATGAATAATACAACATAGTCCTACTATGTGTGGACACCATTCGGGCTATGAGAAAGTGTGTGGCACCACATCGTTCAATCTCCGAGATCAGCCCTTAAGGGAGTAATCTATCTATTTACCCCTGCTTCGAGGAAGGAGTGAATTCCATATTGTGTAGCTAAGTTTCCAGCTCACAAATCAGACGAATCTCCAAAGTGGTAGGTTTGAGTTGACGATCTAACCACTCACACCCATGCAAATCAAAGGACCGCCCTCAAATGCAGGAGTTCTCAACTCACTCAGGATTGTGGTCATAATACCTATGGTCATCCTAGTGAAGTGAAGTCTCTATCATGAACGGCGTTATATAACGCGATGTTAACACTTCGTGGTTCGGTCTTATACAAACTCCTTTGTATAGGACGCCCCCGCTCGCATGTCCCCACATGAATGTTCAGGATCAGACCATCTGTAGCATGTCATAACACTTGTAACTATTATACAATGCGGTCCGCATCCATAGCGTTACCAAGATAAGGTTTCCCTCCTATATCCATATACTACAGACCATTTTGGTTATCACTTAAGACATGATCCACGTGTATGTCTCCACATACATGCTTAAGTTACAAACGACAACCAGGGATTTTAGTTTATTGGTTTGTGGTAAAGCAAATGAAACATCCAATGTTCATAGACAGTAAGTGAAGAAAATATCATATATTATACATCACAAGCGTTTGTTCAAAACTATGTTTACAAACTATAAGATACGTGAGTTTAGGGCATCATCCCCAATAATTTAATATAAATTCAATTCATATTAAATTTAGTTATATTAATCACATTCATATAATTAGAATTTGAATCATATTTAAATATATTCCTCACAAAAGAAACTTTATATTATAATGTATCAAATACATTATATTAATTATATATGATATAATTAATTTAAATTAATTATCTCATATATAATTAAATTTTCTCAATTAATTTGAACAATTCACATTAATTCAAAATTAATTCTCAATAATCCCCGTTGAGCTACAAAGGGGACCTTATGGACATGTAGATTGAAGCTTCAATGATACTTGGATAATTAATTAAAATTTTTTAATTAAATTATCCAACATCTATTAATTGTCAGTCATTCCACTAAAGACTAATAACTGCACTCTTTGACCACATATATCTTTCTATATCCATTGGATATAACTAGTCAACAGTGCGATGACCCATCACAAATTGCTCGTAAGTACAACTGAGCCAAATTGCCTTTTTGCCCCTGTAGTTACATCTATGTTCTTAATTACCACTGATTCCTCTAATGAATAATAAATCATAGTCCAACTATGACTAAGTCTCTCTCGGGCCAAGAGAGGATATGACCACAATGTTCAAGTCCCGGAATCAATCCTTAAGGAAGTAGTTTATCTAGTTGCTCCGACATCAAGGAAAGAGTGAATTTCTTCTTGTGTAGCTGTGTTCCCAGCGCCTTAATCAGACGAATGCCAAAATGGTAGGCATATTGAGTTGGCGAACTGGCCATTCTCACCCATACAAATTAAAGGACTGCCTTCATGAGTAGGAGTTCACAACTCATTCAGGATTCAGGTCATGTTACGTATGGTCATCGTTGTTCGGTCTTATACAAACTCTTTGTATAATATACCACCACTCACATGTCTCTACATGAATGATCTGGATCAGATCATTTGTAGCACTTTACAACGCTTGTAACATCTACAAAGCGGGCCGTATCCGCAGTGTCACTAAGATAAGGTACCCAGCGTTATACATCTATTATAGACCGTTTAGGTCATTATTTAAAAAAGATCTACCTGTATGTTTCTACATACTTATTTAAATTACATAAAATAACCTAGGATATTAGTTTATTGGATTGAGTGTATGCTCATAAAATAACAATTATTTTATTAATAATACTTTGTTTATACAATGTTTACAAACTACTAGAAGAGATTTAGGACACCAATCCCAACACCCCTTCACAAGTAGTAGTTCACAACTCAATCAGGATTTATGTCATGTTACTTATGGTCATCCTGGTGAAACGTAAGTCTTTATTATTGACGACATTATATAACGAGACTAGTCATTTTGTGGTCTAGTCATATACAAACCCTTTTGTATAAAACATCCCCACTCACATGTCTCTACATGAATGATCAGGATCAGATCATTTGTAGCACTCTACAACAATTGTAACATCTACAAAGCGGGCCGTATTTGTAGTGTCACTAGGATAAGGTACCTAGTCTTATCCATATACGACAGGCCATTTAGGTTATCACTTAAACATGATCCACCTATATGTATCTTGATATACATGTTTAAGCTACAAAAGATAACCTCGGATTAAGTTTATTGGTTTTGTGGGTTAATGCTACTAAATTTCAAACAAAATACCTTAGATTTTATTAAATAAATAAATCGTTTGTACATTACAATTAAAACTACAAGACCCACGAGATTTAGGGCATCAACCCCAACGATCTCCCATTTGTTCTAAAGCTAGTGGGGTGTACCTCATAAAAGTCATACTAATATAAAAGTACACAAAACAAGAAACTAGGGCCTAAAATGTGCCTAGTACAAAATTTTTCACTTGCTCTAGACTAGATGTGGCATTTCCTGTAGATCCACACTCTATAGGTGACCCTCAAACACCTTAGCCGTGAGGGCCTTTGTAAATAGATCAGCAACGTTGTGCACCAAAGCTATCTGGGTGACGATCACGTCCCCTCGAAACTAAATCTCTCAAATGAGATGATACTTCCATTCTATGTGCTTCCATCGTTTGTGATTCCTAGGCTCTTGGGAATTAGCCACAACACCACTATTATCATAATAAAGGGTGATGAGCTTAGACATGTCTGAAACCACTTCTTGATTTTTCAAGAATTTCCTGATCCATACAGCTTCCTTAGCAGCTTTACAAGCTACTATATACTCAGCCTCTATATGAGTCAGCTATGCACCCCTACTTGGTGCTTTTTCAGACTACTGTCCCTCCGTTAAAAGTGAACCTTGATCTTGAAGTGGATTTCCTGGAATTCTTATCAGTCTGGAAATCAGAGTCCATATATCTTGTAAGGATCAAATCTTTAGAACCATACACAAGCATGCAGTCCCTCGTTCTTTAAAGATACTTGAGACTATTCTTAATGATGTCCAGTGATCAAATCCTGGATTAGACTGATATCTACTGACTATCCTCACTGCATAACAGATGTCAGGTCTAGAAATAACATTGTATACATTAGGCTACCAACAGGTGATGCATAGAGGATCCATCTCATTTCTCAACTTCTTGAGGTGTCTTAGGACACTGTTCCTTAGAAAAAATAACTCCATGCCTGAAAGGTAGCAAGCCTCTCTTGGAGTTTTGCATCGAAATCTTGACAAGCATCTCATCAATGTATGATACCTGAGACAAGACCAACATTTTCTTCTTTCGATCTCTAAAGATCTGAATGCCCAGAACAAACTACGCCTCTCCTAAATCTTTCATTTGGAATTTGGTTGCTAGCTAATTTTTAATTTCAGTCAGTAGACTTACATCATTCCTAATGAGTAGGATATCGTCTACATACAACATAAGAAAAGCTATTGAACTATTGATGATTCTCTTGTAAACACAAGACTCATCAACATTTTGGTCAAAGTCATAAGATTTGATCGCAGTATCAAATATTATATTCCAAGATCGAGAAACTTGTTTCAAGCCATAAATGGACCGGTTAAGCCTGCAAACCTTTTTCTCTTGACCTTGGGTTATGAATCCCTTAGGTTGCTCCATATATATGGTCTCACTAAGATTGCCATTCAGAAAAATAGTCTTGATGTCCATTTTTCAAATCTCATAGTCATAATATGAGGCAATGTATAGAAGTATTCGAATAGACTTCAACATGGAAAAAGTGAGAAAGTTTCCTCATAGTCGACTCCCTCAACTTGGGTATAACCCTTTTTCTCAAGTCTAGCCTTGAAGGTTTGCACCTTCCCATCAGCACCCCGTTTTCTCTTGTAGATCCATTTGCAACCTAAGGTTCAACCCCACTGGTTGAACTACATGATTCCAAACTAAATTGAAGTACATAGACTACATTTCGAGATCCATAGCTTTGATGACTCCATTTTGAGATCCATAGCTTTGATGACTCCATTTTGAGATCCATAGCTTTGATCCTTTCATCATTGTCAACATCCTCAATTGCCTTCTTGTAAGACAATGGATCCTCAACATCCCAGTCAGCTACGATAGTTAGGGTTTTTGTTAAACCCATATAATGAATAGGCGGATTCACAATCCTCCCATTGCGTCGAAGCTCCCTCAACGCTTGAGGTAGATGTGACCTACTAGATGAACAAACTTCCTCAACTCTTGTTGAGGTGTTGGGCTCTTCAATAACTCTGGCTGAAGGTTCGGTAGTTTCACTGGAAAAATCATTCAACACTATCTTACTATGAGGTTTATGCTTCTTCATGTGATCCTCTTCTAAAAAGGTAGCATTTGCCGACACAAACACTTTATTATCTTTAGGTTCGTAGAAGTAAACATTTTACTACGAGGCTTATGCTCTCTTATATTAATTATATCGTAGATAACTAATTCCCTCAATTAATTTGAACAATTCAAATTTATCCAAAATTAATTCTCAATAATCCCCGTTGAGCTATAGAGGGGACCTTATGGACCTGTAAATTGAAGCTTCAATGAAACTTGTATAATTAATTTAACTTATTTAATTAAATTATTCAACATTCATTAACTGCCGGTCACTCCACTGAAGACCGACAACTACATTATTCGCACTATAGATATATTTCTGTGTTCATTGGATATAACCAGTCAACAGTGTAATGACCCTTCACAAATTGCTCGTAAGCATAGCTGAGCCAAAATCCGTTTTGCCTTTGTAGTTACATCTAATCAGCCTTTAAGAGAGCAATTCATTTACTTACCTTGACATTAGGTGATAACTGGCAGAAATGTCAGTTATTATAAGCCTTTTATTTAGAATCATGAGGGTTAATATGTAGAAAATGCGATGATAATACTTAGAATTTGCGAAAAGTTGAGTTTTGCGTCAATTAGCACCTAAATCCTCACTGACCCAAACATTATGCGTTACTCCATGCCAAAGTGTCTATTTTTGTAGCTATCGCAGACAAACGCATGTACTGAAGCCAAGCAATCGCAAAGACAAACGCATGAGCTAACTAATCGCAGACGGTAATCACATGCGTCCAACACATGGAAGTTGCGATAATCGCATGCATCCAATGCATGGGAATTACGGTGACCAAATGGAGATTGCGGCCATGGAGTGATAGCCATAATAGAAGATCGCAATATGGGTAGAACATGTTGATAACTTCAGTTAAATTAATCCCATATGCATATCTTGGGAGTATCAACAAGATAAGGGGATGTGATAATGCCCATACCACGACAAAAGCAACAGTAAGCCATACCTTCATCATTATAGCTGTCGGCGTCCAAACTCTATAAATAGCCGTTGAGACCTTCATTCTAAGACATCTGAGCTTCTGCCTCAAGGCAGAAGTTTGTGATCACAGATGAGAGCCTGAAAAAAATTTCTAGTGAGGATTCTTCATCTCCATAACCGAGACCGAGTGATGATCGAAGCATTCACTGGAGATAGAGCTTAAGAGAGACATCTCCACCATTCAACCATGGCACCACCGACAGCCTTGACGCAGATTCCTTCATATCTCTTCTATTTTCTGTATTGTATTACATTTTAGCTTGAGATATTAAGATATTTTTAGATCAATGCAAGTCTTAATTCCTTCATTACCATCTTCTTCATCATCTTCATCTTTGTTATATTGTATCTTTAGTGTTTATTTATCAAAGTCAATCGCATGCTTAATCGAGTAGCCTAGAGATAGGACGCATGAAGAAACCCACCGAGAGGTGTGCGTTGTACGAGTATAGTGAGTTAGTTCTCTTTGCTTGGTGAAAAGATGTAGCAACGCTTGTCTATGGGATGTTGCATTGCTTATCTATAAGTTAAATAGCTTCGTCTAACTGCCTGAGAAGGTAAGAGATGGAACGCACTAAGCATGGTTTGTATTGTTCCTAGAGATAGGCACAATCTTATGCTCAAACGCAACCATGCACTATAGATATATAGTCATGCGGCTGACCACCGAGAGGTGTGATGCGTTAGTGCAACGAGCTGGGATTACTCGGGCGATTTAAAATAGTAAACATTATATGTGTTATTGGTTGTTGTGTTTCTACCTATTCTCATTGTAAATCTTCTATTGCTCAATCTGTTTAGCTAGGAGTAGGAGTAGTGTATAAGTCATTTAAACTTTCTTCACTTTATTTCTATTCTTATCCCTCGCCTCAAACGCATCACTTCACAAATATTATTGAGTGATAAGTCCCCGTGTTTGACCTCGAATTACCCGAGAAACTTGCGTTTGTGTTATACTTGGCATAAGCGTAAGAAAACTTGTGATAGGAATGCATGGTCATTGCATGCTAAGATTAACGCATCATCATTTCGACGCATGACCTCAGACACATGGGAGCAAATGCATCAGTTATGTCTAACACATGATTTCATGTTTAAAACCATCTGTCTTTAATTATTAAAATAAAACAAAACACGTTTCTAAAAATATCCCAACATTAGGGAAGGAGTAAATTTCATCTTGGGTAGCTGTGTTCTTAGCTTCTCAATCAGATGAATCTCCAAAATTGTAGGCTTATTGAGTCGACGATCTAGCCACTTTCAGCCATACAAATCAAAGAACCGTCTTCATAGGCAGGAGTTCATAACTTACTCAGGATTCAGGTCATGTCACCTATGGTCATCCTGGTGAAATATAAGTCCCTAATATTAATGACGTTATGAGACTATTCATTTCGTGATTCAGTCTTATACAAATCCTTTTGTATAGAACACTCCCACTCACATATCTCTACATGAATGATCAGGATCAGATCATTTGTAGCACTTTACAATAACTATAACATCTACAAAGCAGATCGTATTCGTAGTGTCACCAAGATAAGGTACCCAGCTTTATCCATATATTATAAACCATTTAGGTTATCATTTAAACATGATCCACCTGTATGACTCTATATACATGTTTAAGCTACAAAAGATAACCTCATATATTTGTTTATTTGTTTTGTGGGTTAATGCTACTAAATGTCGAATAAAATACCTAAGATTTTATTAAATAAATAAATTATTTGTACATTACAATTACAAACTATAGAACCCACGAGATTTAGGGCATTAACCCCAACACATGCGAGTGAGAGTATCCTATAAAATGAGTTTGCATAAGATCGGACCACCAAATAGTAAGCAGTTGATGTAACTTCGTTGACTAGTTAGGTTTTTATTTCACTAGGATGACCTAGGAAACTTAGTCTTAATCCTAAGTGAGTCATGGACTCCTGTTCATGAGGGAATATCCTTTGATTTGTATGGGTGAGAGTGGTTAGTTCGTCGAATTAATAAGCCTACCATTTTGGGGACAAAACCGAGTGGGGAATTGAGAACATAATTACATGAGATGGAATTCATTCCTCTCCAACTTTAGGGTAAGTAGATCAGTGTTCCCTTAAGTGGTGTCTTCTAGATTTGAACAGAGGGTCCTACCTTCTCACTGACCCGAAAAGGTTTTCTATTTAGTTGTTGGACCATAAACAAATTGTTTATTAGATGAGCACTGATACTTAAAGATACAGAGGTAACCGAGGGGTAAAACGATAATTTGACTCAGTTGATGTTACAAACACTCGTGAAGGATTAACTGACTTTTGTTGGTCTATATCTGTGGACATAAGAATATGTCTGTAGTGAGAAGAGTGCAACTAGGGGTCTTTAGTGAAGTGTACCCAGAGTTAAAGAATATTGTTTAATTGTTTAATGAGTTTAGCTAATGAATCTCATATCGTTGAAGCTTTTGATCTGTAGGTCCATGAGGTCCCTATCCTAACTTGTAAAGGGAATTGAGGTAACTATGCTTTGAATAGAGTTTGAAATGTTCAAATTCACTTAGGAAAATAATATAACGTATATTGATACATTATAATACAAAGTTTATATTTTAATTAAAATTTATAATATAAATTTATTTTTAGATATGATTTTAAATTAATTTATGGGAGAATTAAATATTAGAAGGTGTTCAAATATTAATGAATTGGATTCATATTGAAACTATAGGTTAAAATTAATGTATATTTGATGTATATTAAAAATATGAATTATAAGAGAAATACAATTGAATATGATTCAAATGTAAGCCAAATTAAATATTTGATATCAAATCTGGAGATAATTTAATTGAAGAATCAAATAATTATTTAATTTAGTGAAACTTGATTTAATTAAATTAATTGAATTAAAACTATAGATTATGTGAGAGATGTTTCATTTAATATGTTTTCAATGAAATTATTAATTAAATTAGATTTAATTAACGATTAATTAATTAATTATAAATTATTTATTAATTAAATTAATTAAATAAGTCCCACGTAGAGAATTGATTTAATTAAATTAATTGAATTAAAACTACAGATTACATGAGAGATGTTTCATTTAATATGATTTAAATAAAATTATTAATTAATTTACATTTAACTAATGATTAATTAATAATTAATTAAATTAATTAGATAACTCCCATGTGGACCTTGGAAGAAGGCTGTCGAGGAAATTTAACCAAATGAGTTGGTAGGAATTCAAGGAATCTTTCCACCATAAATACTATCCTCAATCATTCCAAGATGCGAAGAGAGAAAAGTTCCCTAAATTGATGCAAGGAACAACAACCGTAGCTAAATATAAGAAGAAGTTTACTAAACTATTTAAATACGTCATGACCATCATTGCTGAGGAAAAAGATCATTGTAGGCAATTTGAGAAAGGATTACGGATAAAGATTCGTACTCTAGTAATATCTTGTGTTGAGAGAACAAAGTTCTCAAAATTGGTAGAGACAACAATGAGGGTGGAGGCTAGCTTAAAAGAAGGGAAAGAAGAAGGAACTCTTAAACTAAAGTTTGGAGAAGAAGGAAGAAAAGATGTTGGGATGGAAACAGAACAAAAAGCAAGTGCTGGAAAAACCTCCAAAGTCAGTAGATCACAAATCTAGGAGTCACCTTCAGGCATAAGTTAAAAGCCCGAATGTATGACTTGTGGATGGAAACATTGGGGGCAATGTCAGGCAGGGATTAATATCTGTTATAATTGTGGGCTAGCTGGACATTACAAGAAAGGCTGCCTGCAATTAACAAAAGGAAGTGGGGATGAACAATGAGCAACCTTGCAATTAGTTCATCAACCACTGAAACCCGTGATTGTTGAAGGAGTACCCAGCAAGAGGAAACAGAAGTAGCCAACTGAGTAGCTGTATCTCTAGGGAAAAAAACTTGTTTAAGTTCTTGTCAGTCTTAGAGAATGTAAGAAAGTTATTTAAGCAATAAAATCAGTGTTGATATTCTAAAGAAAACCCTATCGAATTTCGAGGACGAAATTTTCTAAAAGGGATGGATTTGTCACACCTAAGCCCCCACAAGATTCATTAGGTTGAGAGATAAACTCAGACTTGAAGCCTTAGATGGAGAAAATTTGACTAAGTACCTAAACTATACCTTGGATGAAGTAAAAGTACTTAGGAAAATTTCTAAATGTTGGAGGCATTGTAGATTGGAGTTAAAAATTTGGCTAAGTGTCCAAACTATGCTATGAGAATAAGAGTTAAATCCATAACATAGAAAATAATGGAGAATATTGGCCAAATGTTAATAGAGGGATTCAACTCATAGCATAGTTAAGGAAGTAAGTCATAGCAGAACAAGTGAAGTCTTAGCATAGCTATGGAAGCTCAACTCATAGCATAATGGAGTAAAATCATACTAGGTCGGGCGCATGATAGGTGTATCTCAAGGAAAACTTTGGACAATTTTGGATGCATGGAAACTATGCTACGAGAAAGAAGGAGCTATGCTATGAGCATGAGGAGCTATGCTATGAGCATAAAAGACTATGCTGTGAGCTTAGGAGCTATGCTGTGAGCATAAGGAACTATGTTGTGAGCATAGGGCACTATGCTATGAGCATGAGGAGCCATATGAAAGCATGGGAAAAAATTGGTTAAGTGTTGAGTAAACCATGCGTTGAACTGTGCACAACCAAGAGAGGAAATAGAGTTGAACACATAGAGTAAAGTTAGTGAATGCATAGGGTATTCATGGGGAAGAATTTAACTAAGTGTTGGACAATGTATGACACTATAAATGGAGGAAACCCTAAAGATTTGAGTGTTGGGTGTATAAATGATGAAGTGGACACAAAGATGACCATGTGGGTGCATACCTTGAGTTGAAGAGAGGTAAAGTGGACGAGTGACTATGCTTTGAGCTAAAAAAAGAAAGTCATGCTATGAGAGGAAATAAAAACCAAGAAGGGATGAAGTTGATCAAGAGTTGGACGCATACCTTAGAAGAAACACATAGTTGGACACATAACCATATTAGGAACCCAAAGAAGGAAGCTATGTTATGAGAGAGAGACAAATTGGTAGCATAGTTTGAGAACCATGCGTCTAGACCTAGAGAACCATGCGTTGAACATATTGTGGGCACATAGGAGGTGATAATTGGATGCATAACAAGGCTGATTGGTGAGGTACCATGCATTGACTTGAGATACTTGGAAGCAAGGTCGAATTGACATGAAGTGAGGTACGTGGCTCGACCAAATGAAGTTTTAGACCGAACCAAGGATGAAGTGGACGTGTGGGAGGGCATGCAAAGTGTTGAAATTCCACCTCAAGGGAAGCTATGCATTGGCCTATGCATGGTGAAGACACATAGGTCTTGCATGCAAGTAAGAGGTGTCAAAAGTGTTACGCTAGGCTTTGCATGGTGTTGATTCATAGGTTTTTCATGCACATGAGGTGCCATGCGTTGAAAGCATGAAGAGGATGACAAGGATAATCTTGGTTGCCTATAAATACCCTGAGAGGTCTTATTTCACCTCACAACTCAATTCTTTTAAAAAAGACCAAAAAAGGAGAGAGTTAGACAGAATTAAAGTTTTCGGGGAGAGGCCTATGTGTTAAAGAGAGTGTCTATCCGTTGAGCACCGAGCCATGTGCCCAACTTGATGTCCATACATTGAGTAGAGCTGTCAAGGTATCCAGGAGAGCTGCAATGCACCCAGTTGCCCTAAGAAAGATCAACAAGGGCTAGTTTCACATCTATTAGGGTTAGTAAGATAAATTTAGGGCCAAGAAGGTATTCTAAGGTTAATTTAACCCTAAACCTGAGATTCTAAATTTATTATGAATCATTACAAGCTCGGGATTCGAGAAGGTACTTAGAAAGATGAGAGGGAAACCTAGAAAGAGGAACTACTGTCGGTTAAGTGTGAGTGACTGTTTTTACAAAGAAATCTTGTTTTAGCAAAGCTTAAAAATTATGCTTCCACGTTTTGAGTTGTTAAAACTCTAGTTTAAATGTTCGCATGTTACTAAAAGGATTGATTTTTGAAAGAGAATTTCCAGACCATTAGACCTATTATCAAAACGAGAGCTCTGCATACACGTACAGCAAGTGTTATACGTTGAGTTAGTTCCACATTAGCAATGACTGGAGGTGTGAGAATGGTTCCACCTCAGTGCTTAGGAGTATTAATTAGTCTACCCAACAAAGTTTGGGTACAAGTTTTTTGTATGATTTATTATGCGTTTAGTAAGCTGAATGAACTGCTTTGCTATATAAGATTTATCATATGTTAGTTTGTTAATTCAAAAGTATTTGAATTACTAAGTTTGTTTTAAAATTTCACTCACTGGGCTTTTCGGCTTACATTTTAAAAAATGTTCCCCCCTCTAGGTAGTTACAAGAGGAGTTCCAACAACAGGTTCTAAGATGCTACGCGGGGTGAAGGTCTACCATATACTAGGTTTGAAATGCTACTAGTAAATAATGTGCTTAGTGTTGGGATTGGTGTCCTAATTCTCTCGGAGTCTTGTTGTTCGTAATTATACACATTGTTTTATGAATAAAATAATTGTTATTTCATTATGGCATTTACTCATATCCAATAAACGAAGCTCCATGGTTATCTTATGTAAATGTAAACATGTATACGGGATATGAAGTGGATCATGCCCTAAGTGATAACCTAAATAGGTCTGTAGTATAAGGATTAAGGTGGGAAACCTGATCCTTGTGACGCTATGGATATGACCCGCTTTGTAGAGGTTTGCAAGTGTCGTAAATCACTACAAATGCTAGATCCTGATCATTCATATGGAGACATGCGAGCGGGGCTGTCCTATACAAAGAGTTTGTATAAGGCTGACTAGATTCTTTATATAACGCTGTTGATACTGGAGACTTACATCTCACCTAAACGACCATAGGTGACATGACCTCAATCCTGAGTGTTTTGGGAACTCTTGCCTTTGAGGATGGTCCTTTGATTAGTATGTGTGAGAGTGGCCAAAATTACCAACTCAACATGCCTACCTTTTTGGGGACTTGTCTGATCTGGGAGCTAGGAATTCACTTACACAAGATGAAATTCACTTCTTTCCCAAAGCAGAGGTAATTAGATAGAGTGCTCCCTTAAAGATTGATTCCGGAGCTTGAACATAGTGGCCACAACTTCTCTTTGGAAGAAAGGACTCAGTCATAGTAGGACTATGACTTATGTTCATTAAAGGATTCGATGGTACTAAAGAAGTTAGATGTAACTACAGGGGCATAACAATTATTGGCTGAGCTGTACTTACGAGCGATCTGTGAAAGGTTGTCGCACTGTTGATTGGTTAAGATGGATACATAATATATCTGTGGTAAGGAGAGCTCAGTTGTTGGTCTTTAGTGGAGTGCCTGGCAGTTAACGGATGGTGGATCCCGTGATTAAAGATTTTAGTTAGTTATTCATGTAGGAGCTTCGAGCTACATGTCCATAAGATCCCCTTGGTAGCTCAATGGATTCAAGTTGATGATCAATTCTTGGTGTTGATTTGAAATGTTCAATTTGAAAGAGGTAATTAGATTATATATGATATGATCGGTATAGTGTATGAGAAACATCAAGTGGAGGATTAATGTAAATGAGATTTACATTAAGAGCCATGGAATAGAAAAAGAGCTGTGGTTTATATGTTTCATGAGATGAAATATTAAAACTATAGGTTATAAATATATTATGGTAAGTTAGTTAGCATTTATATTTATAATAATATTAATTATTGGATAATTATCTCTTTTTCTCTAATAACCAATTGAGTGGGAGGTTATTAGTGGTTTTATGGTAACCGTGAGATAAAAGAAAAAATGTTTCCTAATTTTAGTAATGTTGATTTGAGATTTTCCAATCTTGGAAAATTCTCACGAAAAAGTTGTCAAGTAAATCAGATTTACTAAGCGATAGCTTGGAGTTAGCTAAACGATCATGTAGTGTTCTTACACGATAGACACTCAGCTAAACGATGAGCTTAACGATCGCATAGCTTTTGCTAAACGATCGCATAACTTTTCCTAAATGATTGGGCATTGACCTGTGCGATAGGTTGTTCCATCTCTCACTTGCTCAATTGTTTACACGATTGTGGTTCCTCTGATTTTCTGCCTCTAACCAAGTCCACACAGAGCCCACCCTTTGGATTCTCACACCGAGAATACCAAGGTAACCTTCTTGGTGGTGTCATACACAACTCGACACAATCGAGGTTCTGTGGAGGCCGTTCGCGGTGTCGGGGTGTTCGTGACCTTGACGATCGCTTAGTTCGAGTGCGCGCTGATCATGTAGTGGAGCGGTCATGTTGGCCGAACGTTCATGTGTTGTTATGTTGCTATGATCGAGAATTCATGATCAAGGAACTAGAAGATGAGTTTACAAAGGTTTGTTGATTCTTCCCTTGATCTATAGTAAAGCATGCTGTAATTTCTATTTTATGCATAACCGCATGTTTCTATTTGTGATTGTAATTGTAACGTTTATATACGATTGAAATTTGGAAAGATCCTTCCATTGCTCATGGAAATCCTCTTGTTCGATTTCCTTCAATTGGTATCAGAGCCAAGTTGTTCTGATACTCCAAATTTCAATTCTGTTTTGAACTTCTTTTACAGTCTTGGTGGGTATTCTGCATTTCTGTTTAATCATTAAATGCTTTTGTGGATGGTTTTGATGGATGTTTATGGGTTTAATTACCTTTCTGTTAAAGCTTTATACAATACAAAGTGTTAATTTGTAAGGGCCCCTGTGTTTTTGGGCATAATTAACATGCTATCGAGTCTATAATTCAAAGAGTTTGAGTTGTCGAGTCATTCGTGATGAAGTTTTGTAGCATGGTGATGCGGTTCTCAATGAGGAAGAAGATGAAGAGTTAGTCGTATCGTGTAGCCTAAGGTAAAAGAGTTGATAGTCATATAAAGTAGTAAATATGCAGAAAGTAAAATAGGTTCTGAAAGAAAAAAAAAGGATACACAGAAGTATATACTTCGTCCCTGATGAATGTATGCCACTTATCATCGCAGTGACTGAGTGTTTCTTCTCTATTCTGGCTAACCCAAGTCAATGGAGGTTTTCTCACGCTGGAAATCCCCTCCATGATACAGCTTTACTCTCCGTCCATTCACTTTAAATGCGTTGGTCCCATCTTCGTTGGTTAATTCCACCGCTCCATACAGGAATACTTCCTTGATTATGAAAGACCCGGACCAACGCGACTTCAGTTTTCTAGGAATGAGATGCAGCATGGAGTTGAACAACAATACCCTTTGACCTGCCTTGAGGTTTTTCACACAAATACGCTTATCATGCCATCGCATGGTACGTTCTTTGTAAATTTTGGAATTCTCATACGCTTGTAATCTTCATTCATCCATCTCTAGTAGTTGAAGTTTTCTCTCTTCTCCTACAGCCTTAAGATCAAAGTTGAGTTTCTTAGCTGCCCACATCGCCTTATATTCCAATTCCAACGGTAGATGACAGGCCTTTCCAAACACCAATACATATGGTGACATGCCTATGGGTGTCTTATAAGTAGTTCGATATGCCTACAGGGCATCATCTAGTTTCATGGCCAATCTTTCCACGATGGGTTTACCACCTTCTCTAAGATTGACTTGATTTCTTTGTTAGAAACCTCTGCTTGCCCATTTGTTTGAGGGTGATACGTGGTGGCGATCTTATGGTGGACATTATATTTTATCAACAGTTTATTAACAATGCGACTCACAAAGTGGGTCCCTTCGTCGCTTATTATGGCACGTGGAGTGCCAAAACGAGTAAAAAAAAATTTCTGTAAAAACTTAAAGACTATTGTCGCATCATTTGCAGCGTATGAAACAAATTCAATCCATTTGGATACATAGTCGACAACAATAGAATGTATTGATGACCATTTTACGATGGAAATGGTCCCATGAAATCTATTCCCCAGACATCGAATAGCTCCACCTCCACAATGATGTTCATTGGCATTGCATTTTTTTTCTAAAATGCTTCCAATGCATTGGCACTTGTTACATTTCATGGAGTATTCTCGTGCGTCTTTAAACAGAGTGGGCCAGTAATACCCACATTGCAAAATTTTCGCTACCGTGCGTTGTCCGCCAAAATGACCTCCATAATGTGATTCATGACATTGAAACAATATGCGATGGAAAGTAGTTTTTGGAACACGAAGTCTCATTATCTGGTCTGGTCGCCTTTTGGAGAGATTTGGATTATCCCAATAGGAAAATTTGCATTCATGTATGGGCCTTTTCTTTTGATGGGATGTGTAGTTTTCAGGGAATTGTTTGTAGAACAAGAAGTTGACAATATCCGCATACTAGAGTAGAAGTTATTCAATCTTAAGCAGCTACTCATCAGGAAATGAGGCGTTCACCACCGATTGGATGCGATCCACTTCTGGATTTTCTAATTGTGATAGATGGTCAGCGACCTTGTTCTCTATTCCCTTTCGGTCGATTATTTCCATATCAAATTCTTGGAGTAAGAGAACCTATCGGATTAGTCTAGGCTTCAGATCTTTTTTTGTTATCAAATACCTTATCGCGGAGTGGTCTGTGTGGACTATCACTTTTGACCCCAAAAAAAAGGATCTCAATGTTTCAATAATAAAAATCACTGCTATGGTGTAATTTTCTTGGTGGAGTTTAGCGTCCTGCTAGCATTTGCGATAGGGTGTAAAATTGTTTTTACTTTTTGTGCCAAGACTTCCTCCATCGCATACCCACTGACGTCGTACATCAGTTCAAATGGCCTCGCCCAATCAGGTGCAATCAGAATTGGTGCTGTAGTCAAAACGTCTTTTAGTGTTTTGAGTAATGAGGCAGTGTGAATCAAAATCAAAGGGTCTATCAACTTCCAACAACGCATTCAAAGGTTGAGCAATTTTGGAAAAGTCCTTCACAAACCTTCTATATAACCCCATGTGCCCTAGGAAACTCCTCAAAGCTTTCCCTTTCGTTGGAGGTGGAAGTTTTTCTATAGCTTCAATCTTTGCTTTGTCCACCTCTAACCCATTCCTTGAAACCTTGTGTCCTAGCACAATTCCTTCCTCGACCATAAAGTGACACTTTTCCCAGTTCAACACAAGATTAGTTTCTTCACATATTTTCAGTATTTTCTCCAGGTTTTGTAGATAGATTTCATATGTTTGTCCATAGACTGAGAAGTCATCCATAAATATTTCAACCGAGTCTTTAAGGTACTCAGAGAAGATCACCATCATACACCTTTGAAACGTACTGGGTGCATTGCACAATCCAAAAGGCATGCGACGAAAGGTGAATGTTCCTATGGACATGTGAACGTGGTCTTTTCTTGATCCTCTGGTGCGATCATAATTTGGTTATAGCCTGCGTACCCATCAAGGAAGCAAAAAAAATCATTCCCTGCTAATCTGTCGAGCATTTGATCAATGAAGGATAAGGGGAAATGATCTTTCTTTGTCGCCGCGTTGAGTTTTCTGTAATCCATACAAATTCGCCAACCCGTGACGGTCCTCATGGGGATCAATTCATTGTTTGTGTTAGGAACCACTGTCATCCCACCCTTTTTGGGAATGAATTGCACGGGGCTGACCCAAGTGCTATCTGCGATGGGGTAGATAATGCCGACATCTAACCATTTGATGATTTCTTTTTGACAACCTCTTTCATCGTAGGGTTCAGTCTGCATTGAGGTTTTATTGAGCTCTTCTGATTTTCTTCAAGCCGGATTCGATGCATGCAATACATTGGGCTAATACCTATGATGTCTATGAGCATCTATCCGATCGCTCTAATATATTTTTTTAAAACATTGATCAGCGCGATTTCTTTTTCTTCAGGTAACGCGAGGATATGATGACTGGCAAGATTCCATTCTAGCCGAGAAATACGTACTTCAAGTGGGTTGGTGGAGTTTTTAGTTCTAGTTTAGATGGTTGCTCTAAAGAGGGCTTTTGTACTTTTCTTTCTCATCATTCTTCAACATCTCTATTATCGCATGGCAAGTCTCAATGGATACTATAACATCCTCTCTTTCTTCATTCTCTTCCTTGGATTCCCAATTTCCAACGCAAGTTTGTTCATCATCGGAATCGGATAATCCTTCCTCATCTGGGAACTTCATTGCCTTGATAATATTGAACCTGAGTGTTGACGCTCATTCTGATTTCTCCCTTATGCACATTTATTTGAACACGACCAGTAGACAAGAATGGTCGTCCCAATATAATTGGAACGTCTTTATCTGCCTCATAATCTAAGATAATGAAGTTTGCAGGTAGGATGAATTTATTTGTTGTTACCACGACATCCTTGAATTTCCCTTCAGGGTGCACCAAGGATCTATCTGCGAGTTTAAGAGTCACTGTTGTGGGTGTTAGCTGTCCCACATCCAATCTTTTGAAAATTGAAAAAGGCATTAAGTTTATGCTTGCCCCGAGATCGCATAATGCTTGGCCAATATAGATTCCTCCTATTGAGCAAGGTATTGTGAAACTGCTTGGGTCACGAATCTTTGGTGGAATTAAAGTGTTGTATTCTTGTGTCAATGCCACCGTGGCGAATCTTCCCATTCTTATCTTCTTCGAGACGATGTCCTTAAAAAATTTTGCATACACAGGCATCTGCTCTATCGCTTCTATGAATGGAATATTGATGTGTAAGTTTCAATATTTCTAAGAAGCACTGATACTGGCCTTCATCGTTATGTTTCTTTTTCAGTCTTTGAGGAAATGAAGGTAGTTGTACTTCTAGTGTTTCATGGTTTGAAGGCTTAGAGGTGATCGCATCTTCTGGTTCCCTGGTTCTCTTGGACTTCTTTGTTTTAGTCTACGATAGAGGTTTCTTTGATTCAATCACAGGTTGCTTCTTTGATTCAGTCTTGTGAGGCTCCTGTCTGGCTTCTATCACCGTCTTTCCACTTCTTAAGGTGACTGCTTGACAATGTTCTTTCCCAGTATTCCCTGGATAGCATGGAATCTCGGTTGAGCTAGGCAATGTCCCTTGGGGTATGTTCTTTAGCTCTCCCGCAATTTGTCCCATTTGAATTTCTAAATTGCGGATGGATGTAGCTTGGTTTTGAAGGACTGTTTCATCTTTTTGATGTATTCCTTCAATAAATTCTCCAGGGATGATAAGAATGGTGGTTGAGAACTGCTAGCTTACTGTTGTCCATTAGATTTATGGAAGAACCTTGGCAGTCCCTTTCTTTGAGCCACAGGTTGACTGTTTTTCTGTTGGTTGTTCTTCCAAGAAAAATTGGGGTGATTTCGCCACCTCTGGTTGTAAGGGTTTGAATAAGGATTGTTTTTGACAAAGTAAATTGATTGAGGATTTTGTGGGCATTCTTCAAAAGAATTCGATTCTTTACATAAGATACAGTTGGTGCTTGTTTGCTCTATCGTATTCACTTGCACAATTCAAGCTCCTGAATTGTTTATTGCGATGGCTTGCAGCAAGTTTAGCATCGCATTCATCTGATTTTGCAATGATGAGATGGCACCATTACTTGAATTACCTTCTCTGGGCTTCGTTCTCTGATTGCTTTCTTGCCAATCTTCATGGTTTTTTTGGATGCGATCAAGAATATTCTTTGCTTCATCATATGTTTTGTCTAGAAGACCTCCTGCTGCTGCCGCATTGACAGCTGGCTGCGATGCAGAGTCAAGTCCATGATAGAAAATCTCCATTTTGTGATAATCAGGTAATCCATTGTGTGGACAGTCACGTACTAGCCTCTTAAATCTCGCCCATGCGTCACTGAGCGATTCAACTTCTTCTTATTCAAAATTGGTGATTAATCTCGTCCTTTGGCATTTTCTCCACAACTTGTTCCCATGACGTCATCTCTTCTAGTTTGAGAGAATATGCCCATTTTCTTGCTTTATCGCATAGTGAAAATGGAAATTGTTGGATTTTATGTTCTAAAACTCGTAGTTTATAATATCATATTCTTGTTCAATAAAGCTGTTATTGAAAATCATTAGTAAATTTAAATTTTATATTCATGAATCCAATACACTAAGGTTCTGAGGCTATTAAGTTTAAGTTTGAACTTTATGTAGTGACATAAATGTGGATCAAGTTCAAATATATATAGCCAAAATGGTCTATAGTATATGAATAAGGTTGGTCGTCTTATTCTGGGGACACTATGGATGCGGCCCATTTTGTAGTTAGTACAAACAATGTGATCCTAAACCGTTCATGTGGAGACATGAAAATGGGGTCATCCTATGTAAAGAGTTTACATAAGACTGAACCATGAAATAGTCACTTTTTACGTTCTAAATGCCGTTTAATATATAAAATTGACTATTTCGTTAATTGATGACCTAGGTAACTTAATCTTAATCTTGAGCTAACTATGAACTCCTGTTCACTCGGAATTATCCTTAAATCTGCATAGGTGAGGGCAGCTTATTATCGCTGGCCCAATAAACCTCCCATTTCAGGGGTAAGATCAGGTGGATAGTTGAGAACATAGGGTGCAAGACGGAATTCACTCCTACCCGTTATAGGGATAGTAGAAAGGTTGTTACCTTTAGTACTGAATCCAGGTCTTGAACAAGGGGCCCCACCCTCTCATTGGCCCGAGAGGGGTTCAGTTATAGGTTGGACCTTAAACCAATTGTTCATTAGAGGATCAATGGAACTTAAGGAATAAGATGTAGTCTCGGGGGTAAAATGGTTTTTATGACCCAGCTGAGATTACGAACAATCTGTGAAGGATTAGCTTACCAATCATGGTTATATGGGACTATAGTGGAATGACTCGTGAGTTATCGAATGTTGATTAGCTTCATCTAAAGAGTTTAGCCAGCTAATCTCGGATCGTTGGAGCCCATGATCTATAGGTTCATTAGGTTCCCCTACTAGCTCATATGGAATAAACTTAGAACAGTATGATAGAATGATTCGAATTTTTCGAATTAGGTGAAGAGAGAGAAACCGACAAGTATATGCGACATAGAGGTCGATTTTTTAGTTTAGAGATACAGCTTTAATATTTAAATGTGATTTAATATCAAGAATATGAATACGTTCATATTCGGAAGCTCGAAAATAATGGAAATGATCAAAGATATAATAAGTCAAAGAGTTGACTTTTGACTTTGAAAAGTCAAACTTTGACCGACCTTATATTCAAATGTGATTTGAATTTCGAGAAAATGAATACGGATTCATGCTCGGGAGGTCAAAATTAGTCAAGATGGAAAAAATCATAAAAAGTCAAAATGTTGACTTTTTGGACAAAGTTTGACTTTGACAAAATGACTATTTTGCCCTTTGACTAAAGTTAGTGGGAAAATCCAAACTTTTGTTGGATAATTCCACTAATAGAATATTGGGCTAGGTTTTGGCTTATAGTGGAGACATTAAGCCCACTTAGATAGTGGATTCTAGGTGTTAAGTTTTTATGAAGTTGTTTCATGCAATTTTTGCATGGCCATTTTCTGTAAATATGGGCTTTTGAATTTGGATTATAGTCTTTTGGACATTTTGTCAAAATAGTTTTCTAAAATTGGGCTAAAAAAAATCCCAAACCCAACCCAAAATCCCTTCTTCTATTTCCATCTCTTTCTCTCTCTTGGGTTCTTCATCCATCGGGTCCCACAACTCGGTTCTGAGTCCAGAAGATAGTAGGTCAGCTCTGGTGGTTGTCCGGTTCGTGTTCGAGCGGAGATAGACAAGTTTTGGGAGCTTCAAAGGTAATATTTCAAAATAACCTAATTAATTTATTTAGGGTTGCATGTTTAATTTGTACAATTAGAGTAAAATCGATTCTCATTTCCGCTTTGCATGCCTATTTTTCCATCAGAAATAACGTGAGTCTAACCTCTTTTGGGGAAATATTAGGGAACACAAAAGTGTTGCAGATTTCAATGAAGCTTTGTAGATGGGCATGTGGATCTTCACCACGCCATCCTCCAAACTGTCTTGCTGTTTGTATCATTTGTAATATTACTGGCTTCATCTCGAACCTTGATCCATCTAATGCTGGTCTCATGATTCCTGGGGAGAAATCATACAGATTTGGTGATGCATAGTTCCAGATGGGTCTATTCCGATCATTTGCTAGTAGGATGTGATTTACCAGCATAGTGTTTTCATTTGCTACATGTTATTCAGGTTGTTCAGCCATTCTACGAGCTCTTCCTTGCCGTCTGCGTCTGTTTCTCTGCCTTCTGCGAAGAGTTCTTTCAATCTTTGGGTCGTACTCGAGCGTAGGAGTATTTCCTTCGCTCATAGGATGTTTGCTTCTTCATTCATAGGTGGAGTGGCAATACTCCAAAGGTCGAAAGCTGCAAAGACCAAAGATGTTTGATGTTAGTGAAATCTATACCGTAATCCCCGACAACGACTCTAAAAACTTGATGTAGTGATTTATCATGCAATGAAAGGGTGTGTGGATGCGATGATTATGCAATTTTTCCTAACAAAGCCCAAGTATAAGCCTTCTTAAGGTCTTGGTAAGTCCAGGGTCGAACGCAGGGATTACTCAGACAGATATGCGATAGGCTTTATCTTTGATCTTATCATTATTTTATGTTTAAGAAGTTGGATGGTGATTGACTTTTTTATTTCTTAAAGCGATGGAATTAAATGCAAAGCGATAGAAGAGTGGTGTTGTAACAAACATGCGATAAAGGGTTGAGAAGAGGTTTTGCTAACATTTCTTAAGATATTCTACAAGTCTATACACAAATATTAAGTACTACATTTCTCAATGCATATAGACACATTTCCTATGTCTAGAATGCATGCGACGTATAGGGAATGCAACAGATAGAATTTATTTCTAAGTCTCCTCTATTCTTGCTTATGAGATCTAATCTCACTCTTTCAAGCCTAGATTCTATGTCTTTAGAATACTCTTTCAAGTACTCAAAGTGATGAATGAAGCATATATAAAACAAGATGATTGCATGAAGTGAATAACTTAAGTCATGCTTGCTAAGTAGTTCTCAACCCATTCACAAATTTAGCTACTCATGTATGGCGTGAAAAGAATGAACATAGATTGAAATGTAATTTCCATTCTTGCAAATAAAATGCTCAAGTACAAAACAATAGATGATGTAAGTGTTGAGTCAGGTAAGCAGTGTTTTGCTTCCTCTGGCGTTTACACGGCTTTTAGCACTCCAATTTTTTTCTAATTTGTAAAATCTTGCTTTCACAAGGGTTAGGTGTGGGTTGGGTCTCTCTTCCATGTTGTTTTAGCAATCTTTCGACCTCCCAAAATTAATTCCCACCCTGTCGCACCGTCTGATGGTCACCGGAGGTTCAATGAATTTGCAACGGTATCGTCTTCAATAGCCGCCAACTGAATTTCTGATTTGATCACTATCGGCTTCATGTCCCATCACATTTTATCACATTAGGTCATCGCCTTTATGTAAAGTCATCACGCGTTCGTCTTTGAAGTACCATTGGATTGCCAACTCAGGAGATCGCATTATCGCCTTGTTCCTGCACAAAAATACAAGATTAACTCAATTTAATTGCTTTTATATGATGAGAGTTAGCGATCGCGGTTTTGCTTTTAGTTTGGTGCGTTTAATCTTAATATTGCTTATTTGCTATCGCCTTCTCTCATTGTTTTAATAATTTGAGCTTTAATAACTTGTATTTCTACAAGTTATCACAAACCTAATAGTCACTTAGTTAAAATCCTTAGCCGTGTTTTTTCTAAGTATACTAAACCCTAGGTTATAAAATACTCAGTGGGAGAAAAAGATGTATCTGATATGTCTATGATTCCACTCATGTTTCTCCCTATATGTTCACACCGCGAGATTCATGCAGGCCTCGTGGTGCCCTGGGAGCATCCCCCTTCGGATGGTGTTTGCATGAGTCAATATCAAGGTGAATGAAGAGAGTGTTTATAGTAAGTGGGTGAAGAGTGTATGTCAACACGTCCTATGGTCTCTGTGATTAGTTCACACCGTGTGATCGTTCTGTACTCCCTGGTGGCGCCCTGGGAGTGTCCCCCTTCGGATGGGTTTTGTGCAGTTGGTCAAGATCAAGATGAACTCCTGAAATGGATAGGGTCGTTTTAGGATTTGCCCCAATCGAATTTTTTCCCTTCGGATTGGCTACTTGGGGCAGATCTCTAGGGCTTAAAATTGTGGGTCACACTTACGAGAGATTGTTAAGTAAGTTAATGATCTTTTGACCAAATCAATGATTGCTAATCGTTATAGGAGCAAGAGTTGTTTTGGTATTAATGACTAGTTGAGAACTTCTCAATTCATAGGATGGATAATTGACCTCCCTTCGACGGCTTTTTCCCTAAACCTTTGAAGCATCATTGCTAAATTAGATGTCACATGGGGTTCATATTAGTTTTGCTAAAACTTTATTGGATGTTGTTTGTTTTATAATGGGTATTTGCTTAAAACCTAACATAGGTCAATGTGTTTCTTTTTTCCGCAACTCGTTAATATTTCCGTTCAGTGCTTTTAATATGACCGAATACATACAGTGGAAAGAATCGTGTGAAACGTATTTCGTGGCAAACGACCTCGAATTTTTCATGGTTGTGGAATGTTCTCAAGTCCCAACCCTTGAGCACCGCGAAGTGTTCGCAATGCATATGAGGTGTGGATGAAGGCTAATTCATTGGCCCAACTTCACATTTTAGCTAATATACCTAATGTTTTGGCCAAAAGGGTTGAGCACATGGTCATTGCACGTGAGATCATAGACTCGTTGCAAGATTTGTTTGAACGTTAGTTCTAACTTATTGAGCACAAAGGGATGGATGATGAAACCAGTAGTGTCAGTTGTTCTGACACTGATCCCACTAGTCACCAAAAGAGAAGGAAAGACAGTAAATCTGATTTATTGGTCTTGGAGATGTGTTTGGTAGAGAATGATGATTCTGCCTGGATCCTTGATTCGGGTGCTACCAACAATGTCAGTTCCTCTCACCAAGGATTCAGTTTCTGGCAAACGTTGCCACAGGGAGAGATGACTCTATGAGTCAGCACTGGTGAGGTTGTTTCAGCTGTTGCTGTAGGCAGGCTGAAGTTATTTGTTGACAAGAAACGTTATCTGTTACTGGATAATGTTTTTCGTATTTCCTCATATTAAGAAGAACTTAATCTCGGTTTCTTGTCTCATTGAACAAGGGTACATTATCTCCTTTTCTGAGAATAAAGTGTTTATTTTCAAGAATGACATGGAGATTGGTTATGGTTCAATGGAAAGTAACTTATAGTACTAAGGTCGTTAGTCATAAAAGCCTTATTTCACACTGAAATGTTTAGTACGACAACAACAGCTAAAAGAACAAAGGTTTCTCCTAAGGAAAACACCCATCTTTGGCATCTAAGGTTAGGTCACATCAACCTCAATAGGATTGAGAAGTTGGTGAAAAGTGGACTTCTAAAGAGTTTAGAAGAATACTCCTTGCCGGTGTGTGAATCATGCCTTGAAGCCAAGATGACCAAACGACCTTTACTAGAAAAGGTTACAGAGCCAAGGAAGTCTTGGAGCTTGTATATTCAGACCTTTGTGGTCCCGTGAATGTTAGAGCTCGGGGTGAATATGAATATTTCATCTCTTTCATAGATGATTATTCAAGATATGAGTATCTCTACCTAATGCAACGTAAGTATGAAGCCCTTGACAAGTTCAAGGAGTATAAGGCTGAAGTTGAAAACTTGTTAGGTAAAAAGATAAAAACACTACGATCTGATCGTGGTGGAGATTATATGGATCTCCAATTCCAGAACTATATGATAGAACATTGGGTTATGTCCCAACTCTCGGCCCTTGGTATACCTCAGCAGATTGGTGTATCATAAAGGAGAAACAGAACCTTGTTAGACATGGTTCAGTCTATGATGAATTATGCTCATCTTCTAGACTTATTTTTGGGTTTTGTAGTGGAGACTGCATGCTATATCCTGAACAAATTCTCTCGAAAAGTGTTTCTAAAACACTTTTTGAGTTGTGGAGAGACCGTAAAGGTAGTTTACGCCACTTCAAGATTTGGGGTTGTCCGGCACTTGTGCTAGTAACTAACCCAAAGAAGTTGGAACCGCATTCGAAGATTTTCCTCTTTGTAGGCTACCCCAAGGAAATGAGAGGTGGATACTTCTATGATCCGAGTGAGAACAAAGTGTTTGTTTCTACAAATGCTATCTTCTTGGAAGAAGACCACAGCGGGATCATAAGCCACGAAGTAAGCTTATTTTGCATGAGATTTCCAATGAGACTGAGACTACTGAGGGTTCAACAAGAGTTGTTGAATAGGTCGACAGATCAACAAGAGTCGTTGATGTCGGAACATCTAGTCAACTAGCTCAAGAGTTGAGACTACCTTGACGTAGTGGGAGGGTAATGAACCCACTGGATTGCTACATGGGTTTAACTGAAGCCCAAAAAATCATTTCAAATGATGGGGTCGAGGATCCATTATCTTTTAAGAAAGCGATGAAGGATGTTGACAAAGATGAATAGGTTAAAGCCATGAACCAAGAAATGAAGTCTATGTACTTAAATAACGTCTAGGAGCTTGTTGATCCGCCTAATGGGGTAAGACCTATTGGGTGTAAGTGGATCTATAAGCGAAAGAGAGGTATACATGGAAAGGTGCAAACCTTTAAGGCTCGACTCGTGGCAAAGAATTATACCCAGGTTGAGGGAGTTGACTATGAGGAAACTTTCTCATATGTTGTCATGCTCAAGTCTATTAGGATACTCCTGAACATCAAGACCGCCTTTCTTAATGGTAACCTTGTGAAGCCAGGTGCGGGAATGGCATATGGACGTCAAGACTGCCTTTCTTAATGGTAACCTTGAGGAGACCATCTATATGACTCAACTAGAGGGGTTCATAGTTTCAGATCAAGAGCAAAAAGTTTGCAAGCTTAATAGGTCCATTTATGGGCTGAAATAAGCATCTAGATCATGGAACATCAGATTTGACACTGCGATCAAGTCGTTTGGCTTTGAGCAGAATGTTGATGAGCCTTGTGTCTACAAGAAGATCATCAACAACTCAATAGCTTTCCTGGTACTGTATGTGGATGATATCCTACTCATTGGGAATGATGTAGGGTATCTAACTGACATTAAGAAATGGCTAGCTACCCAATTCCAAATGAAAGATTTAGGTGAGGCACAGTATGTTCTAGGGATCCAAATCATTCGGGATCGTAAAAAAAAACAGTTAACCCTGTCTCAGGCATCGTACATCGATCAAATGTTGATCAGGTACAAAATGCAGGATTCCAAGAGGGGTTTGTTACCCTTCAGGCATAGAATCGTTTTGTCTAAGGATCAATGTGCTAAGACACCTTAAGAAGTTGAGGAGATGAGACGGATTCCCTATGCTTCAGCAATAGGAAGCTTAATGTATACAATGTTGTATACCAGACCCAACATTTTCTATAAGTAGGAATTGTCAGTCAGTATCAATCCAATCCAAGATTTGATCATTGGACGACGCTCAAGACGATCCTCAAGTATATTCGGAGAACGAGGGACTATGCTCGTGTATGAAGATAAGAATCTAATCCTTACAGGATACACGAACTCTGACTTTCAGACCGATAGAGATTCTCGCAAACCGACATCGGAATCAGTGTTCACTCTGAATGGACGGACTGTAGTGTGGCGAAGCATCAAGCAAGGATGCATCGCAGACTCTACTATGGAAGCCGAATACGTAGCTGCTTGTGAAGCAGCTAAGGAAGCTGTTTGGCTGAGGAAATTCCTTTCAACATTTGGAAGTTGTTCCAAATACTGGATTTGCCTATCACTCTGTATTGTGATAACAGCGGGGCTGTGGTAAATTCGAAGGAGCCTCGAAGTTATCGTCGGGGTAAGTATATAGGGCGAAAATACCACTTGATCAGGGAGATTGTGCATCGTGGTGATGTGATAGTCACGAAGATTGCGTCGGAGCATAACGTTGCTGATCTTATTACAAAGGCTCTCACGGCTAAAGTGTTTGAGGGTCACCTAGAGAGTCTGGGTTTGCGAGACATGCAACATCTTGTCTAGGGCAAGTGGGAGATGATACTGAGATATGCCCTAGTTTATTTTATATTGTACATGTTTTATATTGTATTGTACATTAGTTTCCCGAGGCATTAGGACAAGTGGAAGATTGTTGGGATTGGTGTCTTATTTCTCCCAGAGTTTCGTTGTTTTAATTATACACATTGTTTATGAATAAAATAATTGTTATTTCATTCTGGCATTTACTCATATCCAATAAACGAAGTTCCATGGTTATCTTATGTAAACTTAAGCATGTATATGGGATATACAAGTGGATCATGCCTTAAGTGATAACCAGAATAGGTCTGTAGTATAAGGATTAAGGTGGGATACCTGATCCTGATGACACTATGGACGGTCCGCTTTGTAGAGGTTTGCAAGTGTTGTAAACCACTACAAATGCTAGATCCTGACCATTCATGTGGAGACATGCGAGCGGAGGTGTCCTATACAAAGAGTTTGTATATGACCGGACCACGAGATGATTAGACTCTGTATATAACACCGTTGATATTGGAGACTTATATCTCACTTAAACAACCATAGGTGACATGATCTCAATCCTGAGTGTTTTGGGAACTCCTGCCTTTGAGGGTGGTCCTTTGATTAGTATGGGTGGGAGTGGCCAGATTTCCAACTCAACATGCCTATTTTTTTGGGGACTTGTTTGATTTAGGAGGAGGGAACTCGCTTACACAAGATGGAATTCACTCATTCCCTGAAGCAGGGGTAAGTAGATAGATTGCTCCCTTAAGGGCTGATTCCGGGGCTTGAACATAATGGGCACAACTTAGGGCATAACGGTTATTGGCCGAGCTATACTTACGAGCAATTTGTGAAGGGTTTTTGCACTATTGATTGGTTAAGATGGACACATAATATATTTGTGGTAAGAAGAGTTCAGTTGTCGGTCTTTAGTGGAGTGCTTGGCAGTTAATGGATGGTGTATCCCGTGACTAAAGAATTTAGTCAGTTATTCACGTACCGTTGGAGCTTCGAGCTACAGGTCCATAAGATCCCCTTGGTAGCTCAATGGATTCAAGTTAAGGATCAGTTCTTGGCGTTGATATGAAATGTTCAAATTGACTAGAGGTGATTAGATTATATATGATATGATCGGTATAGTGTATGAGATACATCAAGTGGAGGATTAATGTAAATGAGATTACATTAAGAGCCATGGAATAGAAAAAGAGCTATGGTTTATATGTTTTATAAGATGAAATATTAAAACTATAGGTTATAAATATATTATGGTAAGTTAGTTATCATTTATATTTATAATAATATTAATTATTGAATAATTATCTCTTTTTCTCTAATAACCAATTGAGTGAGAGGTTATTGGTGGTTTCATGGTAACCATGAGATAAAAGGAAAAATGTTTTCTTAATTTTAGTAATGTTGATTTGAGATTTTCCAATCTCGGAAAATTCTACGGAGAAGTTGTCAAGTAAATCAAATTTACTAAGCGACAACTTGGAGTTAACTAAACGATCATGGAGTGTTCTTACACGATAGACACTCAACTAGACGATGAGCTAAACGATCGCATAGCTTTTCCTAAACGATTGGGCATCGACCTATACGATAGGTTGTTCTATCTCCCACTTGCTCAATCGTTTGCACGATTGTGATTCCTCCGGTTTTCTGCCTCTAACCAAGTCCACACAGAGCCCACCCTCTGGATTCTCACACCGAGAATACCAAGGTTACCTTCTTGATGGTGTCATACTTAACTCGACATAGTCGAGGTTCTGTGGAGGTAGTTCGCGGTGTTTGGGGTGTTTATGACCTTGGCGATCGCTTAGTTCGAGTGCGAGATGATCGTGCAGTGGAGCGGTCGTGTTGGTGAATGTTCATGTGTTGCTGTGTTGCTGTGATCGAGCGTTCGTGATCAAGGAACTAGAAGATGAGTCTACAAAGGTTTGTTAATTCTTCCCTTGTTCTGTAGTAAAACATGCTGTAATTTCTATTTAATGCATAACCACTTGTTTTCGTTTGTGATTGTAATTGTAAAGTTTATATATGATTGAAATTTGGAAAGATCCTTCCGCTGCTCATGGAAATCCTCGTGTTCAATTTCCTTCACATAGGGTTAAGTTGTCTTGGTTAGGATTGAACTTGTATAAACAATGTATCAAGTTGTACCAATTAATTTACTGATTAGTTTGGCTAATAGCCGTTGTGCATGCAATTATTTATGGGTTTAATAAAGTAAAGCAAGTTAAGTTGGACAACAGGTGCCACAGAAAGGGTGGTATCTGCCGTCCTCACGACACCTACCTGGCGAAAGAGATCAGCTTGGGAGCGTGTGTGACACATTTCTTTTGGTGGTCCTAGTACAATTGATGAATAATTGTAAAATCTTCATAGTTCAGTTTTCGAGTGGTTTGTCTTTGATAGACTTGATGAAATTATATTTGGACTAGATGTGAAGTTTTCGTAGCTTAGTTCTTGAGTGGTCTATTGTGATAGACTTTGATGAAGCAATAAATGTGAAGGTGAAGGTGTGACCACCTTTTAAGAAAGAGTTTAAAGGTCTCTTTCTAGAGTTTTCACGGTCAACCAAGGTAAGTGCATGACCTTAAATAGCATGCATTGTATTGTAGAATCAAGAAAATTTAAGGAGTAAAACATGTTGTGGGGGTCTCAACCATTGTTATTGAAAGTTCAAGAGGTAACTCATTTTCTCTAACAAAGTTGTTGCCCTACTTCATTGTGCATCAATTTAAATCGTTAGATTTTGATGCTTAAGTTTGTTCTCCTGACTTTGTTCTCCTGACTTTGTTCAGAAACAATTTCTTTAACATTAATTTTCTTTTGCTTTGTTTTTCCTGTACCAGTCATTCATAGGGATTGTTGGGAATGACATTGGACTAAGGCCTATAACAAGAGTCAAGTGGGAAAGGAGGGAGTTTTGTCTCACATTGGAAAACTAAGCATTTCCAAGAAGATATAAATAGCAAGGCAAGGGATACAAAGTTGGATCTTTCCCAACACACGCACGCCACCGCCCATCCGTCGGACGGGCAGATTTGGGTAACCACATTTACATAAAAAAAAAAAAAAAAAGAAGTAACTTTTTACTACCCTTAGATTTAAATTTTTACCCTCTTTATTAAAACATTCCATTAAATTAGATCCATAATTATTGGATCTAGTTATATATTTTTTTACTGTTTTTTCTATGCCCGTTTTTCATCCTTTTCTTCTTCACAAACAGTTGGTATTTTCTTGAAAACACAGATATGATTTTCCTTTCTACTGCTATGTATTTTCTATACTATTTTTTAACATAATTTTTCCGCCGATTCCATAGAATGCACACTTGAATTAGGTTATTTTAACATTGGAAAACAACCGATATACACGATTTAATATCAAAGTCGCGCCAAATTTTACTTTTAAAATAATGGATCTTTCACGACACAACAACGATCTACTTTTAGATTTCACAAATACTAAAACAGATATACGAATGGTAGCTCTCAACGTTTATTTATTTATATACATTTTTTCTCCTGTTTTGAAGTGGGGTTTATTTTTGTGGATAAAATATCTTTGAATAAAGTAAAACAACGTGTATGTATATATTTATCCAAAATCACGACAATGGCAGACAAAAAACCTTTGATGCTTATCACTTTATATTTCACAGTCACTTGATTTTGATTTTTGAACAACTTAATAAAACAACCCCTAATGCCATCTTGTCAACCAACAACTTTAATTTTAGATAAATAATACCTCTCACCTAAATACAATATTTTCATTATTCCAATTCTATCATACCCACCCCTAGCCAATACATCGTCATTTATTAATGGAAATTTGAATTTTTTGCTTATTTATTTATTATCATTAATCACTTAATTGATTTGAGTAATAATCCATATAATTTTATTTTAGGTTGATAACTAATTATTTATATATAATTATGATTGATAGGAATATTAATTGAATTTAATCATAACAATTGTGGACTAATCTATTATATAAGTTTCAATAAAAATCACTTGTCCTTTTTATGACAACAACTGTAAATTTATTAAAAGGGAATTAACTTGATTGACAAAAGAGAAAGATTTAGACACCGGTATGGTGCTTACTATACACAATCCAATACTTAAGTCAGATAGTAGAGTTAGTGCAACAAGCTTATGAATTTTTGAATGGAGAACAAACTTAAATCAATTGGAGTCATCATTATATATTTATATGAAAAATTGACCAAAGACATCCGAATTGGAGTTTTAGATCAAATCAAATCAACCAATGATATATTTTGATGGTGAGTTGACCTAGCTGAGGCTGAGCATGAGGACCAAGCCCACAAAATAAGGTAACCCACGATCTAGCGGACCAAGCCCTTATTCAAGATGGGGTTGTTACTTAAGAGATCCTCTTTAGTGGTTGGTGGAGATTTTAGTTGCTAATTTTAGGTGTAATGGCACAAATAGCGATACTCAAAATAATAAAAAAGGTAAATTAAAGATAAACATATTAGGGATGTGGTACCAAATTAGAGTTAATATTATTAATAAAAATTATTAGTGATAGTTATATAGGTAAATGAATAAAATGTCCACACGCAACCCAACATTTCGAGCTTCTTGTTCCGCTTTTCTCAAATTGAAAATATCACCGATAGCCGTTATCAATGATAGCAACTGATAATAGCTATCAGTGATAGCCACTGATAGCTACTATTAGTTACTATCATTGATAGCTGCTATCAGTAATAACTTTCAATTTGAGGAATATTAATACAACCTTAAAATAGTAACACTTAAAATATCACTTTCAATTGCTATCAGTTTTCAATGGCTATCATTGATACACTTTGATCAATTATAATCAAACTTGATATATTAATATCTAATGCTATCAATGGATATCAATTATAATCAAACTTGAAATATTAATACCTAATGCTATCAGTGGATATCAATGATAGACTTTTATAAGTAGTTATCAACTTTTGAAAGGAAACTATCATCTTTTAAAGATTAACATTTAAAGCTACAAGTGATAGATAATTCATCACAAATATCACCTAACTATCACAAATATCATCAATATCAATAATTCTATTGATATATACCTAAGTCATATCGCTGATATACGAATATCACTAATAGCTATGACTATCATTGATGCTTCAATCAGTGGCTACCGATAACTTTTAACCGTAGCTATCAATGATAGATATTCATCAAATGGAATTGACTTTTATATTATTAATATCATTGATATATGAGTATCACCTAAGTTCTACATCGATATCATTGATATCACTTATATCGTAGTTATCGTTGATAACTTTTATCATTGATAACATGTTATCAGATATAACTTCTGTTATTCCTTTTTACCATAAAATAACATGCCATCATTGATAACTTTTATCACCAATAACATGCTATTAGTGATAACTTCAAGGCATTCCACTTACACTTTAGTTCGAGATTCAACTTTATTAATTAAATTCACTAAGTTGGCTATCAATGATAGACTTCTATAAGTGGATATTAATTGTTGAAAAAATAATAAAAAATTGAGCTATCAATGATAGAAAATATTAATGGCTATCATTGATAGATTTTCATTAGTGACTATCAATTTTAAAAGATAAACACTCAAAGCTATCGGTGGTTATTATTGAGAAAGTTTTATCATGATTATCAACAATAGATTTTTATCACTAATATACTTCTACTACTGATATCTACCTAAATTTGATATCACTAATACATGAATATAACTGATATCTATTTAAGTTCTATCACTAATATCACTAATAATTGTTATTATCAATACACAAATATTTCTTCCTTTTTTTTAAAAAAATTATGATAAACATCATACACTTAAAGTTCTATATATATATATATATAACTATTGGTCTATTTGATATCGTTCATATTTCTCATTTTTTGAGAAATAAACTTGCTTAATAACTATTATCGCTTCTGATTTCAAACTTTTAAGAAATGTTTCTAAAAATGGTGCAAATTTGTGGAACACAAAGGTAGTTTCTTTTAAATCCGTTTTAATTTAGTATTTATATTTAATGTTTCGTTATAATAATCAAATTTGATGATTTGCTTATTGAGGTTAAGTCACTTATGAATTAGATACTTTCAAAGTACGAAACTCAACTTATAATTCTTATGAAAAAAGGAAAAAAAATCATATAAATGAAAGAAAAAAAAAAAAAAGAAAGTTGAAATTCAAATCATATAATTTTTTTAAAAAATATATATATTATAATAAATTATTAATTAATTATTAATGTGAAAATAATTAAAATATTAAATCTACTTTGGTTCATATAACTAAATTGCAAATTTAGTATTAATTTATCTAACACCACAACTAATTTTTTTAATTTAAAAATAAAATTTATCAAACACTAGCTTTTTAAAAAAGCAAAGCTGACGACATAATTATTTTAAAAGCTATAAAACTCCAAAACCTTAGTTTTTTTAGTTTTGATTTGGTTATAAATTGTGTAATATTTGAGGCCCAATTGGCAATTGGAGGTTTTGAAGGCCTGTGATCCATTATAGAGAAATAGTTTGAACATTAGATTAGGAAATATATTTAAATGGTTGAAAATGAATAGTTAAATGTTATAGAATTATATTATATGCAAAAAAAATAATCGTAAAAAAAAAAAAAGAATACTACAAAGTAAGGATGTTCAAATAACCCGACAATCCGAACAATTCGGACTATCCAACCCAAAATACAAGTGTTGGGTTGGGTTAGTTTTGTTCTTGGATTGGGTAAAAAAACAGGTTGACCCAACCCAACCCGAATTATATATATATATATTATTTTTGTTTAAAGTTTGATTTCTTTATATTGATTAATTTTTGAATTTTTAATACTTTTCTTTTAAAATGGTTATGATATTTGTCTTTGTTTAAAGTTTATAATAAATATCATAGATATTCGGTATTTAGCATCTTAATTTGGTGAGATTTTAATTATTAGTTGTGAGTTATATATAAATTTACATATTTTTCATTAAAATTAAAAAAAAAAATTATAACCTGACAATCCAACCTAATCCAAATTTTAAGGGTTGGGTTGGATTGGGTTGAAAAACTTTATTTGGGTCATTTGGGTAGCCAATAAACCCGAATTTTCGGATTAATCCAAAAAATATCTCCAACCCGATTCAACATGTACATATCTATAAAGAGGGTAAGAAGTTATTGGATCTTATGAATAATATAATAATGAGAATATCAATGATTACTATTCACTTAACCCACCAAATAAAATAATAATCCCTACATGATCATCTTAGGAAATATATTCAATCAGATCTGATATTCAAATGTATATAAATTTACAGCAAAATGAGAATGAAAAATTAAACCAAAACAAAAAGTTTAGGCAAGTTCCATCTGTCTTCTTCTTTTCTTATAAGCAAATCTATATGATTTTTTTTTTTTTTTTTTTTTCTAAATGTGCTAACAAAATCTCCGCAAAAATCTATTTGAAGATTTTCTTTTAAAACCGTAAAATTGTCGAGAGGTAAAACGGAGAAATAAATTTCAGTAATGGGCCCTCAAAATAACCTAATGGCCATATATCAGTATTTTTAAATAATGCCCAAATTTCTAAATCGGGATGTTATTTGGGCCATCCACTACAATTTTCCTTTTTAATATTATTGTTTATTTTCTTTAAATAAAACCCTCTTTTTTGTTTATGTATTTATATGTTTATTATTTTCTTTCAAAGGTCCTCTAAGTGCTGCATGGTATGTAGGTAAAATTGATGAACAAAAACATCGATTAAAAGAAGTATTAGACAAGACTTTTTTTTTTTTTTTTTTTTAATACTTAGATGTATTTTAGGCTATATACTTATTCTTTATATTATATCCAATTATTCGATCATTATTTGGCACATCACAAATTATTTTTATCATTTTCTGAAACATTTTAATTCCTTTTTTTTGTGTGAGGGATGAAAGTGGAATGTAATACACGTGCAAATATGGTTTTTCTTTTAGTTGCATCCTATTCTTTCACTTTCTTTTGTCTCTATTTTGTCTCTTCTATTCTTACTTTGTATGCAATATGTAGATTAATGCATATACACTTGAAATGTATTAATGTTTATAAAGTACATATTTAATTTAAAAGGGGGCTTCACAAAGCTTGTAAGCTCTATACATACGGTACATGATTATTTAGAGTCTATTTGGATTGACTTGAGAAAGAAAATATTTTTCAAAAAACTCATTTTTATTTAAACATTTTTGATAAAAACGGATTAAAATAGACTTGAAAAGATATTTGAAGTGGTTGCCAAATATTCCAATTTCTCCCAAAATAACTCATTTTTTTAAATTAAACACTTGAAAATGTATTTCAAATATAACAGTATACTAATATAAAGGTTTGTTTGGATTGACTTAAGAAAAAAAAATGTCTTTAAAAAGACTTATTTTTATTTAAAAACTTTTGATAAAAATTTATTAAAATACACTTGTAAAACTATTTTGAGTGGTTGTCAATTTTTTTCCAAAATTACTTATTTTTAAATTAAACACTTGAAAATGTAATCCAAACACACCCTTAAATTATTATTTATAAAGTTTATGTACTTTTATACACATGTGGCATTCTACATTTTTTAGATGGATTTTAAGCGAGTTCTTTTTTTTTTTTTTTTAAGGAAAGATTTTTAACGAGTTTTGTACTTTAATTTTAGAGTAAGTGCATTTTGAGAGTGATTTGAAAATGGTTAAAATCACTCCAAAGCACACTTTTAATCATTCAAAATCAATTTAAGGCTTAACTTTACACACACCATTAAAATTGACTTTGATTGATAAGTATTTTTGTAATGATTTTAAAATGAGAAAAGTGATTTTAACTATTTTAAAATCACTCCATGTTAGGATTGGTGTCCTAAATCTCTCTAGTATTCTCGTAGTTTGTAAACATTATATAAACAAATTGTTAATGGTAGACCCCAAAAGTTGGAACCTCGTTCAAAAGTATGCCTAGTTGTAGGCTACACAAAGGAAACAAGAGGTGGATACTTCTTTGATCCAAGTGAAAATAGGGTATTTGTGTTGACAAATGCTACCTTCTTGGAAGAAGACCATATAAAGGATCATAAACCACGAAGCAAAATTGTTTTAAGTGAAATTTCTAATGAATCTACTAAGACTTTAACAAGGGTTGTTAAAGGGGCTGATACATCAATAAGAGTTGTTGATATCGGTTCATCTATTCATTCACATCCATCTCAAGAGTTGAAATTAACTCGATGTAGTGGGAGGGTTATGAACCCACCTGTACGCTACATGGTTTTAACAGAAGCCCAAGACATCATAGCTAATGATGGTGTTGAGGATCCATTATCTTATAAACAAGCAATGAAAGACGTTAACAAGGATGAGTGGATTAAAGCCATGAATCAAGAAATTGAGTCTATGTACTTCAAATTTGTCTAGGAGCTTGTAGATCATCCTGAGGGGTCAAACCTATAGGTTGTTAATGAATCTACAAAGAAAAAGAGGTGTAGATGGAAAGATATAGACCTTTAAAGCTAGACTTGTGACAAAGGGTTATACCCAGGTTGAGGGAGTGGACTATGAAGAAACTTTTTCACTTGTTGTCATGTTAAAGTCTATTAGAATTCTCTTGTCCATAGCCATATATTATGACTATGAAATATAACAAATGGACATCAAAACTGCCTTTTTGGATGGTAATCTTGAAGAGACTATCTACATGAATCAGGCAGAATGATTCATTGAACAAGATCAAGAGAAAAAGATTTGAAAGCTTAACGGTCTATTTATGGACTGAAACAAGCAACTCCATCCAATCAAATCTTATGGCTTTGATTAGAATGTTAACGAGCCTTGTGTTTACAAGAAAATCATCAACATCTCAGTAGCTTTCTCGTGCTATATGTGGATGATATCCTACTCATTGAGAATTATGTAGGTTTTCTAACTGATGTAAATAAATGGTTGGCCACCCACTTCCAAATGAATGATTTGAGAGAGGCGTAATTTGTTCTAGGGATCCAGATCATCAGGAATTGTAAGAACAAAAGGTTGGTCTTGTCTCAAGCATCGTATATTGACAAGATGCTTGTCAGATATTTAATGCACAATCTCAAGGAAGGTTTGTTACCTTTTAGGCGTGGAATCATATTGTCTAAGGAGTAGTGTCCTAAGACTTCTTAAGAATTTAAGGAGATGAATTTCCTATTCATCGGCTGTTGGTAGTCTTACGTATGCAATGTTATGTACAAGATCTGACATTTGCTATGCAGTAAAGATTGTTAGTCAATATCAATCAAATCCAGGATTAGATCATTGGATAGAGATAAAAAAAAATCCTCAACTACCTTCAGAGAACAAGGGACTATATGCTTGTGTATGGAGATAAGGATTTGATTCTTATAGGATACACAAACTCTAACTTTCGAACTGATCGGGATTCTCGAAAATCTACATTAGGTTTAGTGTTTACTTTGAATGGAGGAGCTATAGTTTGACAAAGAATCAAGCAAGGATGCATCGCAAACTCCACTATGGAAGTCGAATACGTAGTTGCTTGTGAAGCTGCTAAAGTGGTTTTTCGGATTAAGAAGTTCCTTACTAATTTAGAAGTTGTTCCAAATATGTTTTTGTTCATCACACTTTATTGTGATAACAATGGTGCTATAACAAATTCTAAGGAATCTAGGAGTCATAAAAAAGACAAACACATAGAGCGAAAATGTCACACCTCTTCCCAGATTACCCTCTTAACCTAGAAGAGAATATAACGACAGCAGTTACCAACCCTTTTGTGGCTCTTACTGTCAAACTTTCATTCTTAACATGCTTAGTAATCCCTAGAATACATGATAACAATACTAAAGATACTTAAACTCACATAACAGAACCAGGGTTTAGCTCACAAAACATTTACATCATTATAAATATTGAGTTTAGTGGGTCCCGACAGCTAGCCCTTATCCCTAGCATGAACAACACATATGTACAAACATTACAAGTAGACATCTAACACTTCTAGAGCCTTTGAGTGGCAGAGCAACAATGCAGTTAACCTTTGGGGAAGACCACTACCTGAGGAAGAAAACATTTAAATCGAGTGAGCTACTAGCCCAATGAGTGACTGATAAATCATAAACATCATACTTTTAAACTAAAATTGCCAAGCAAACTCATACTTAAAACTTTTCAACATAGCATAGCTTAAAACATAGCTTAACATGAGCCTTAGTTGAGAGAGAACCATTTTGCTCAATCTCTCAACAACAAACCTTAGTTGTTGGTGTGGAGTACTCTCAACACAACCAACGTCAATTCTACCTACGTACATGTGGTAATAACTAAGTACCGTCATACCATAGGTACTACTGTCTAGATACCTTCTCATTGTCCTTTAGTATCGGGTTCTAATAATCACCATAAAACTTATACTTTAAAGTAAATCATGCTTTGTAAGCATAGACAACTTAAATCATATGCTTAAAAATCTTTTCTATAAAGCATAAAACTTCCAACGCATGCTTCTTGTAAAATAAGTATAGAAATACTTAAGTCATGCTTTATAAACTTCTTTAGCATGTGTTAATAGCTTCATGAAAACTAGTTTGCTTGGAAATTATTTTAAACATTCTTTAAACATAAGCAAGCATGAGTCTAAACATTTAAGCAAAGCATATGTTACTAAAAAATTTGGAAAACATTAAATTTGTCACTCACAGTCTTAGGCGTTCCTCCTAGGGTTGATAAACTTTTCCTATTGACGTTAACCCTGTGGAAATGATAACCATGTTAAACTATTGCCTTTATGAGATTTGCTCACCTAAATAAATTTTACATATAGCACCCCTTTCAATTTCAACAAATACCTCACTTATGCGTTCAACACTTAGAAAATCTTTGGGTGCTAGCACTTAGTCTATGTGGCCAATAACCATTAGCTCATGTGCTAGTGCATGTCATATGCGCTCATCCAGCCACATGCCACCACACCATTAGCATAACCTTGCACTCAGCGCCTCGCATGCCTGCTCGCTCGGCCCCACTCGCCCTGCCGCATGGTTAATCGCTATACAACACCCCCTTATGCTCACGACTTCCGCATGCGTCGTACAGCCTAATGCACACTAGCACACTCTTGTGTGTAGCCTGGCATGCCCCTTGCACCTAACTTGGCCCTTCGCTTATGCCTGCAACCTGCCTGGGTGGACCTACTTGCTTGCTCAATAGCTACAACTACCTGTTTATTCAACCAAAATTCCAGATTCATCTTTAAGCTCGAATAACTTATTTTTCAAACCTTTTCTCATAAATTTTCCTTCTATAAACTTGTTTAAACATCTTAGCTTGTTTATTTTAAAATTTGAGCTCTAAATTTTTCTTGGTTTAGCCGAAATCCATCAATCTTCACCATTGGCCCAGGTTCACTCGAGAGCCTGACCTTCTTGAAGTTTTCTTCAAATTCCAACTTGAATTGGTAGAAGATTTCTTCCGGCAACTTTTATGCTTCATCCACACTCAACACTCAAACGATTGGCTCTAAAATCACCTCAATAGTACAAGTAAAATGCTCAAACCGACTTCCTAAACTGAGACCCCCCCTTTTATACTAAACACTGCATGCCTTCTTTAAATCTTAGGCTGCCAACTCTACCACTTATTGGGATTAGTTCCCTTAATCTCGATAATTGGCCTACTAGAGTGGGTGACTAAGTTGCAATCACTGCTTAACCAATGCAAGACTCACTAAGCATCTCATCATGCGTTCATCGTGTGGTCTAGTGCCATCGTCTGACTTCCCTTGCCCGTGGCCTTTTCTTAACCATCATATAGCCTCAACCATGCATCTAAAGCTCCATGTGTTACCCCGCATGACCTACTTATTAGCGCATACCTTTGTGTTCTTTTCGCCATCCCCGAGGCCCATCACCATCGCATGGTCTTACCTTCCCTTGTAACTCAACTGGTCAATGTACGCTGCCCCACTTAGCCAACGCATATCGCCTAGACGTCCTTCTCATGTCACGCGCATTCCGTGCCTGTCTAACCTCTCTAGGCCTTTGGTTGATGCATTGCCCATGTTAACACATGGCTTCCCTTGCGACCAACACTTATCCATCTACTCTTTGTCTTATGCTCATCGAGCGTGCAAATAGCCTCAAGTCACTAGGCTGCTGCACTCCTCCTAATACAATTAGGTCCTCAATGCATGCAATATTTGGCTTCCATACTTAGCCAAAATTTTCCTTTCTAAGTATTTTAATGCATTGCTACCTGAGAACCATATTCCTTAACACTTAGAATGTTTTCCTTCTTCCTTCAACATTCCTCAAGCTTTATTTATACTATACATTTGGCTCTCTAAACTTTAGGACAAGTGGGAGATTGTTGAGATTGGTATCCTAAATCTTTATTGTATTCTCGTAGTTTGTAAAAGTTGTATCAACAAATTGTTAATAATAAGATAATTGTTATTTTATGAGCATTTACTCAATCCAATAAATTAAGATCATAGGTTATTTTATGTAATTTAAACATATGTAAAGACATATGGGTAGATCTTGTTCAAATGACCTAAACGGTCTGTAGTAGATGGATAAGACTGGATACCTTATCCTGGTGACATTATGAATATGACCCACTTTATAGATGTTAAAAATGTTGTAAAGTGCTACAAATGATCTTATCCTGATCATTCATGTGGAGACATGTGAGCGGAGGTATCCTATACAAAGAGCATGTATAAGATTGGACCATAAAATGATTAGTCTCATTATATAACGCCATTAATAATAGAGACTTACATTTCACCAAGATAACCATAGGTGTCATGACCTGAATCCTGAGTGAATTGTGAACCCCTGCCTATGAAGGCAGTCATTTGATTTGCATGGGTGAGAGTGGCCAGATCGCCGACTCAATATGTCTACCATTTTGGGGGATTCGTCTGATTGGGAACTAGGAATACAACTACACAAGATAAGATTCACTCATTCCTTAATGTCGGGGAAAGTAGAAAGATTACTCCCTTAAGGATTGATTTTAGGGCTTGAACAATGTGGCTACACCCTCTCTTGACCCAAGAGGGACTTGGTCATAGTTGGACTATGACTTGTTGTTCATTTGAGGGATCGATGAGAAATTTGTGAAGAGTCATCTGTTGACTGATTATATCCAATGGACACAAAAATATATCTTTAGTGCGAAGAGTGCAACTATGGGTCTTTAGTGGAGTGATCAACAGTAAATGGATGTTAGATAATATAATTAAAGAGTTTAATTAATTATCGAAGTACCATTAGAACTTCAATCTACAGGTCCGTAAGGCCCCCTCTATAGCTCAACAGAGATTATTGAGAATTAATTTTGGATTAATTTGAATTATTCAAATTAATTGAGGGAATTAATTATATGTGATATACTTAATTAAATTAACTATATGTGATATAATTAATATAATATATTTGATACATGTATAAAGTTTATTTTGAGTGGAATTAAATATTTGAATGTGATTCAAATACTTATTATATGAATGAGACTCATATAATTAAATCTAGTATAAATGTGATTTATACTAAATACCATGTATATTGAGAGAAATAAAACTATAGGTTATATTATATTTGATACAATATAATAACTATAGGTTATGTATTATATTTGATATAACATATAGTATAATATATATATTATATAATAAAGTAGTTATTATATAATTATATATATTTTAATTAATTAAATTAAAGTTTTTTTTTAATTTAATAAAGGAGGGAGTTATAACTCCCTCCCCTGTTTTTCCTCTCTTGACATAACGTAAGAATGAATAGTATATTTGATTATTGTCTTCCCCTAATCTCTGAAAGTGAGGACTCTCTCTGGGATTTTTCCTAAAGAACACACTGAGAAGAAAAATAGTTTTTGTTCCTCTCAAAATCCTTCCCTCTTCCCAAAAATTTTAGTAGAGCCCACCACTCCTGCTTATTCTTAAACCCTAACAGAGAATACAGGAGGTTCTCTTGTGGTGGTGGTCATTCGGGTTGTTGTATTTTTGTTCGAGTTTCGAAGAGTTTGTGACCGGAGAAGGAATTACTTGAAGACCTTTTGGGTTCAAAGGTAAGTGTTACTTCATCCCTAATTTCTCCTTCTTGAATTAGCATGTTGTAATTTCTCTGTTTAATGCATAAATTTATGTTTTGTAAAAATTTCTATTATGTGAAAATAATTTTGAGATCATTCCCGCTTCCGCTGTGAACCTTAGGGTTCCTTCACTCCAAACATTGTTTAAATATATTTTCTATACTAATTAAATTCTGTATAAAGTATACAAATTGTTTATACAAATGATATACTATTTGTAGAGTATATGAACTATTTATATATTTGAAATATTATATTGATTTTTAATTTAATTATTCAAAATTGATGAGGATTTAATTTGGGGGCCTATTTTAAAATATTTTTATTTGAACATAAATATATGTTGTTGTTGATAACAAAATCGGGCCAAGTAAATTTACCTAACCTTCAAGTGCCTCTAATGGTAAATTTGTAATTTTGGAGAGAAAGTCACCTACAAAATCGTCAAAATAACACACCAGTATGGTACTTGCCATAGATACTCTGATATTTAAGTTGGATCTCAACACAAAGGTTAGAGAAAATAATTAAAGGAGGAAGATGAACTTACTTCTTATTGGGCCGTTGTGTTCTATTTATACTAGAGTTCTGTTAGGGGTCTTCCGCATCCATTTAGGGTTAGAATTTTGTCTCCTTTATCCCTTTGGAAACAAGATGCTTGAGGGCGAGATTGAGCCATAATGGAGGTTCAAGAAAAAGGGCCTACCAAAATGGGCCACATGCATGAAATATTAGCGACCTTGGCCTCCAGGTGGGCTAGAATGCACCACATGCGTGGAATATGTTCGTCTCAGCCTTGGCTTGGCCGAGGTGGAGCAATTGAGCCGTACAACTCAATCTCTCTTTCAACTCTTTCAATGAAATCACCTGGTTCGATTTCTCACTTGGTCCATTTAGGATAAGGTAACTCTCATAGTTTTATTTTATTTTAAGTTTATTTGTTGGTAAATATTATCCATAATAATTGTAAGGTTTTCGTTAGGTTTTAATTTTGATTTTATGTTTAAATATTTTGTCTAGTCTCTCTTTAAACCTTAAAATCTCTTAAGCTTTTATGTTATGTTTTCAAATATTTTAATTTATCTTTCATCTTTAATCCCCTATATTTTTCATCTCTCCTCTTTTGATTTCATTTAAATTAATGACACATTTGTTCCTTTACCTGTGCCCTTTCTACTGCCTCATTGTCACCTATATTTATATATATTTTTTGTGTGTGTTTCTTTGGAAAGAATATACATATCTATATATTTAAATATACTGCACCAAGTTTCATCCCAAATTTTGATGAGTTTGCCACTAGATTTTCTTTAATGGGTAAAATTGTGTAATATTTGAGCATTATAGAGAAATAGTTGGAACATTGGATTAGGATATATATTTAAATAGTTGAGGATGAATAGTTAAATGCTATAGATTATATTATATGCAATAAAAGGCAAGAAATAGATGGCATGAAAGAGGAAGAACAAAGCAAATGTGCAAAGTGACAGTAACTAATAATCATAAAAAGAATGCCTAAAAGGGTAAGAAGTTATTGGATCTTATGAATAATATAATAATGAAAATATCAGTGATTACAATTCACTTAACCCACCAAATAAAATAATAATCCTCACATGATTATCTCAATCTTTCAAAATGAAAGGTGACAACTTTAAATTTTTCCAATCCAACAACAAGATCATACCTCCAATCAGATTTGATATTCAAATGTATATAAACTAACAACAAAATAAGAATAGAAAAGAAAAGAAAACAAAGAAAAGAAAATTATGGCAAGGAAGAAACTGAAACTTGCTTAAATTACAAATGACTCTGTAAGAAAGGAAACATACAAGAAGAGGAAGAGAGGGCTTATGAAGAAAGTTAGTGAATTGAGCACTCTTTGTGGGATTGAGGCTTGTGCAATCATTTTTAGTCTCTTTGATTCTCAGCCTGAGCTCTGGCCTTTTCCAACGTGTTCTCTCCCAATTCAAGAAGATGTCCCCCAGATGGAACAAAACAAGAAGGTGGTAAGTAGTTTTGAAACATTTACGAAAGGTCGTTGTTATGTTATTATTACAACGTAGCTTTTGAAATAATAGAGGTATCTTTGAAACGAGGTAAATTAGGAGACGTTTCTATGGCAGAGGATTGCAAAGGCGAACGAGTAATTGAAGAAGATGAGAAAAGACAACCGAGAGAAAGAGATCACACGACTGATGTTTCAGAGCCTCACCGCTGCAAAAGGATTGCATGGCCTTAACATGCTTGATTTGAATGATCTTGGTTGGCTCATTGATCAAAATCTTAAAGATATTACTACACGTATTGACTCTCTAAAAAAGCCTTCGATGCAACCTCGGCCTCTGCCTCAACCAGTGTCGGAGCCAAGAATTTTATATAGGGGACACTATATGTACAAGTGTAACAAAAAAAATCTATAAATGAATGTATATATATATATATATATAACTTCATATATCAATTAATTTATTACATTATAATTACCCTCTATAAGTTTTCATATTTTGAAATTGATCCTAGTTCTTCACTTACTTCTGATTTGAATAGATAGTAATATAAACAAAATGTAGCGTCCTTTAAAATGTTCTATTCTAACTAATTAGAATATTCACTTAACCAAACTATATTAAATAGTCTGGACTTTTTACAAAAAAATTTAAGAGGAAAAGTATGATTTCGAGGTTGACAAGGACCTTTTTAGTAAATATGTCATACGAACTTGATCTTGAATATTATAACTATAACCATAAATTTTGTTTCTTAGATAAGGATGTGCGTAGTTTTTTTAGATTCATTCCGGTATAAATTTGATCAGAATCTAAAACAATTTTCTTCTTTGAAGATGATATCTCTACCGTTTCTATTGTTGTTTTTCTTTTTAACTATCCTTATTAATTTTGAATCAACCTTACAAAAGTATTAATAATAAGAATATTACATCCCATTATATAGATTTAAAGACATAAAAACTTAAAGTCTAAGAAGATTTTAAAACTTACTTGTCAATTTTGTATATCTATACGAGTAACAACAAATAATCCTCTTACTTGAGCTCTGAAATTAATTTTAAAATCCTATATGAGTAAATGTGAATGTAAAAATAACATGGAAACAAATAAAAATATATAGTGTAATGTGAATATAAAAATTATGTGCAAAAAATGAACGATACCTTTTTAATCGGACGTTCTTGAGATTGAAAAGTGAATTTCGAAGAGAAAGAAAAAAGTTTATAAACTGCTCAATCTTGTTGCTGATAAAAAAATATTATTTTATTACTTATTAGAAAACGAGATATTACTATATTCTAAATATTACACTGTTTATTAAAAAGCAGCACATCATTATATTCTAAATATCACGTTATTTAACCTACTTTCCTATATTATTCTTCGCATGAGTTGGGCTTTAAAAATTCATTAGAGATGGAAAATCTGGATAAAAACTCATATAAAAATGTTGCAAGCACTAAGATTTGAAAACCTAACTATTGTCAACCAAACAACACTACATATCATCAAGTCAACACCATTTTATCACTCAATTTGAACTTTATTTATATATTAATATATATTGTTATATAATTTATATTAAAAATACAAAAGACGGATAAATTGAGGGACACATGTTCTTAGTTCCTATGTAATTCCATCTATCACCTCAACCGTCACGGCTCAGCCGCAAACGGTGGCGTGGCTCATGGAGCTTGTGAATCCTCAGGATCAAATGGAGTTTGTTGGAGTTGATATGCTTTGGTCTTTTGGAGATCAAACTTATAACCATCAAAATTTATGTAATTTTCTTTTCTGGGTGTCTTCAGCAACTTATTCCAATTTCCACATCCAAAAATGCACTCTATATTCTCATGATCATAAATATCAATTTCCTTCATTTTTCACTCTCCTTTTCCCATGCCTTTTTTGTATCATCTTATCCAAACCAATTTTCACTTTTTTTTTTACTCATTTCCTACCAGATTATATTAATCTTCATAAAAATTGAATATTGTTTCCTTTTAAATATTATATGCATATAGAGAATATTTATAAATATAGAAAGTGACATATAGGAAAGGCTTTAGTGAGAATAATTAAATTTACTATGATTTTCTTTTATGATTGGGATAAGATGTAAAGTACAAAAAAAAATATACTTTTAAAAAAAATCAAGTAACCTTTTCAAAACCATCAAAATTATGTAAAACAATATGCTTAAAAATCATATTTGTTATACCATTTTTTTTGCAATCGCACTCGATTGTCTAACCATAATTTATCATGTAAGAAATTCTTCCTATGTTTTTCTTAATATTATTTAAAGTTATTTCTATAGTATGGTTAGGGTGAATTATAAATAAAAAGATGCATCCAAATCGTTATTCTTTCCGTCCAATTTCAATTTTATATAGAAATTTAATCCATACGACAAGCTAGTGCATTAGTAGTAGCCTATCAAAGTAAAGCCAACGTCTTGGAACAAAATAAGGCATCAAGAAAAAGAGGAATACATACAGATTTTGTTCTATTCTATATTATATATTAGAGCTAGGATGAGACACATTTGATTTAAAAATAATGAGTACTTCATACACCAAATAACCTATGATATTATAAGATGAGATGAATTTTATAAAATAAAAATAAAAAAGTGTACTTCATACACAAATGATATACCTATGATCGAAAAAATATTTTTAGACTCTAACCTTTCATAAAAGTAATAATTTAAGTATAGAACATTAATTTGCAAGAAGATTTAAAAATCTTTGACCTCAAGAAAAACAAAGTACAAATCAATTATATTTCTCGTATAACCAACCCCTCTCGGACTAGGAGAAGATGTGGCGTTACATTGTTCAAGCCCGGAATCAATCTTTAAGGTAGCAATGTCTCTACTTACTCTAACTATAGAGAAGGAGTGAATTCCTTTTTTGTTTAGATACGTCCCTAGTTCCCCAATCAAACGAATCCTCAAAATGGTAGGCATATTGAGTCGCGACATTGGCCACTCTCACTTATGAAACCCATGCAGATTAAAGGACTACCTTCATAGGCAAAAGTTCACAACTCACTCAAAATTCAGATCAAGTCACCTGTGGTCATCCTGGTGAAATGTAAGTCTCTTTTATCAACGGTATTGTATAGTGAGACTAGTCATTTCGTGGTCCAATCTTATATAAACTCTTTATATAAAATACGTCCGCTCTTATATCTCCACATGAATGATCAGGATTAGATCATTTGTAGCACTTTATGAAAATTGTAACATCTTCAAAACAGATCGTATTCATAGTATCACCAGGATAAGGTACCTAGCTTTATCCATCTAATGCAAACTATTTAGGTTATCTCTTAAACATGATCCACCTGTATGTCTCAACATACACGTTTAAGTTGAAGTTAATCTTGGATCTTAGTTTATTGGTTTTGTGGGTTAATGCTACTAAATGTCTAATAAAATTTCTCAAATTTTATTAAATAAATAAATTGTTTGTACAGTATAATTACAAACTACAAGACCCACGAGATTTAGGGCATCAACCCCAATATCAACATCAACAACTCTTGTTGATGTACTAGCCTCTTCAACAACTCTTGTCGAAGTTAAAACAGTATCATTGAAAAGTTTATTCAACACAATCTTACTACGTGGCTTATGCTCCCTGATGTGGTCCTCTTCCAAAATGTAACATTTGTCAACACAAATACTTTATTCTCTTTAAGATCATATAAGTAAGAACTCCTTGTTTCCTTAGGATAGCCTACAAATATGTACAATTTTGAATGAGGTTCCAATTTCTTATGGTTAGCCTTAAGTACATGTGTTGGACAACCCCAAATTTTGAAGTGTCGTAAACTATCTTTACAATCACTCCATAATTCCAAACGTGTTTCAGAAACACTTTTAAGGAAAATATGATTTATGAAATCAATTTTAATTTTGTTTATTTATTTTAAAAAGATATGCAAAGAAAACTTTTAAAATGATTTTCATTACTTTCTTTAGTTTTATTGAAAAGAAATTTTCATGAAATCAACGGGAGGTTTTATCTAAAAAAGGAAAGTTAATACAATAATGGTAAAAAAAATAAAAAAACAAATCCTTCAATGAAAATATGTTTCAATGAAAAAGATTTTAAAAAGAGAATTATCTTTTTGTTAAAATATGATTATTATTTTTTTTATTAAAGAAACTTTTAAAATCAAATCTCATTCTTCAAGAGAAATGATAACCAGAAAACATGTTTCTTGAGGTGTGGGATTAGTTTGGAGTTTGAGCTAGCATTTGGTCACAATTATATATGGCTTCAAAGATTCTTTTGATTTTCTTTTTCTTTTAGTTATTAAAAAGTAAAATGAAAAATTAATTTATCTATACTATCTAGGAAAGAGGTTATAAGGAAAATTTTTTTATTTCCCGCCCTTTTAGATAATATTCATAGGGTTATCTTAGGTAATTTAACGTTTAATTGATTAAATAAACTTTTATTCTCTTATTTTTTAGCATCGAATGTAAAAGAATATAAAAGAAAGAAATAATTATTATTTTTGTGGTGTCGTTCTAATCATTTAAATTCAAAAGAACCACAAATGATGATCACAAAAGAAAGCTCCACAAGATAAAAGTTCAAAGAGTTGAAAATAAATACTTCCGATGTGGAATGAACTGGGCATGGTCACGTACCTGTTGTACGTCAAACACTTAGTTGATCTCTATCAAGCCTCCCTGAAGGAAAAAGAGAAAAATGTGGAAGCAAAATTTTGCATACCGAATAATGGTATATGTTGACCAATCACATATGATAAATTTGGATGTGGAGACTTCTTTGAAATCTCTTGAAGAAAGAGAGTTGCACAGTTGGGGGTACATCAAGTGTTTCTTTTGACTTTGAGAATATCTAAACTTAATGTTGTTTTCTTTATCTATCTTCATATTTTTCTTAGTAATCTTTGTATATTTTAAGTGTTGTTTTTCTTATTATAATTATTTTCTTTTAATGAAGAGAACATGGATCATTTTTCATATGTTGGGTGTTTTAAAAATGAGCAAATAAGATTTAATGTCTGGCAGACAGTGCAACTACATATACAATACTTATAAATAATAAAATATGTTTCCAAAATTGGCATGCTGAAAGTAAAAGTAAATACAATATCAGTTTGCAAACTTAATCGAAGGTTTGGGAAAAGTAAATATTATTTGCCTAGAGGAACAAAAGTTATAATTGACAATGCATTGTTCTCTAGTCAATCAAAGAGAAATCTTTCTAAGTTTTTAAGATATACGTTGTAATGTTATCATATTGAGACCGATAGTAAGAATAACGTGGAACATCTAGATATCATATCCACTGTCTCAAATGGAAAACGTATATTGGAAAAGTTGCCTGTTTTATCTTCTAGACTATATTATACTCATATATGAGTAAATTGAACATATGCAACAATGAACCTGAATTCATGAATGCCAGTCATATTTATAATTGTGGCCTGATCGACTGGGTCATCCAGGATCTATAATGATGAGGAGAATTCATTGAGAAATTCAATGGAGACCCTTGAAGAGCCAAAAGATTCTTCAATCTAATGAATTATCATGTGATGCTTGCTCTCAAGGAAAATTGATAATTAGACCATCACTAGCTAAAGTGGGGACTGAATCACCTGCATTTTTAGAATGAATTCATGGCAATATATTGGACCCATTAACATACTAAATGGACCATTTAGATATTTTTTAGGTGCGATTAATAGATGCATCCAGTTAGATGGTCACGACGCATGCTTATTATCAAGTAGAAATCTTGTATTTGCAAGATTACTTACTCTAATAATTAAGTTAAGAGCACAATTTCCTGATTATACAATTAAGACCATTCGTCTTGATAATGCCGCGTGAATTTACATCCCAAGCTTTTGATAATTATTGTATGTCAATTGGGATAAGTGTTGAACATCTTATAGTTCATGTTCATACATAAAATGGTTTAGTAGAATCATTTATAAAAACGTTTGCAATTAATTGCAAGACATTACTTATGAGAGCTAATCTTCCTTCATCTGTTATGGGGCATGCTATTTTGCATGCAGAGTCACATGTACGCATTAAGACAGTAGTTTATCACAAGTACTCGCCATTACAATTAGCTTAGGTCATGAGCCAAATATTTTCCATCTAAGAATTTTTGGATGTACAATATATGTTCCAATTGCTTCACCATAATGCACTAAGATGGGTCCTCAAAAGAGGTTAGGGAATATATGTTGGATATGATTCCCCGTCAATTATTAAATATCTGAGCCCCTGATGGGTGATGTATGTACTGCATGATTTGCTGATTGTCATTTTAATGAGACAAATTTTCAATATCAGGGGAGAATTAAGAAGTTGGAAAAAGAAATTACATGGAATGCATTGTTATTGTCTCATTTAAATCCTCCATATAGATCAATATGAACTTGAAGTTCAAAAAATAATTCATGTGGCAAAATATAGCAAATCAATTACCAAATGCATTTATAATACAAAGAAAGTAACTAAAATCACACTATAACCAGCTGCAAATATTCCTATAAAAAAACTGATATCCCAACACAAACAAGTTGTCACTTAATGAGTTTGGAACATGCCAGAAGCGTGGTAGACCAGTGGGTTCCAAAAGATTAAAAATCTTCAAAAACGAAAAATAATTAATATGATGAAAACAAGACCATGGTCGATGATGTAAAATAACCCATAAAGAAATCCCTCGACGGTGGACTAGTGAGAAGATGAAATACCACAGATAATAATGAGATTTCAATAAACTATGTCATGACAGGAAAAAGATGGAATCAAACTAATTGTAATCAAAAGACCACCCTCAAGACAGGAGTTCACAAAACACTCAAGATTAAGTCATGTCACCTATGGTCGTTTAGGTGAGATGCAAGTCTCTAGTATTAATGGCATTATATACAAAGTCTGGTTCATCTCGTGGTCCAGGTCTTAT
>NC_052350.1:60291825-60332457 GCF_009727055.1 Benincasa hispida | reverse complement strand
TTATATATTATATATAATTAATTATTATAAATATTATACAATATAGATGTCTATCCCAAAAAAGACCATGTGTCCTTAAACATGTTACTCCATGTGTCACAATTTATAGATGGTTAGTGTCCTAATAGCACCATTCTACATGTCAATTCTCCTATAAATAATGGTCATTTATGTATTTTGTAGGATGATGAAGATTGGTGAGAAATCCAAACTTTTGGGAAAAATAGAGAAAATTTTCTGATTTCGTATTTTCTTTATTTTCTATTTTATTTAAGTTTTATTTTATATCTAAATAATATATTTATTATTTTATATTATTTTGCTATTTATTATGTTATATATTATTAATTATATTTATTTATTATTATATTATATTTTTCATATTATTCTCGTTGTGCTCCCAATTTTACAAACACGTTATCAACATGAGCTCCTGTCGTTTTCTCCGCTAAAGGTAGGTTCTAAAGGTATGTCAGGTTTTTCCTTCTTCGTTATAATTAATAAATTTAATGTTATTTTGCATATTCAATGTCTATTAAATTTCTTATATAAGTACAATATTTTATGATAGTGCTGCTATGACAAATCTCACAAATTAGAATTGTCTCCATAAACTCTTTGTATAGGACACCCCCGCTTCACGTCTCCACACGAATGGTCAGGATCTATCATTTGTAGTATTTTACAACACTTGCAAACCTCTAGAAAGGGGGTCGTATCCGTAGTGTCATCAGGATCAGGTATCCTACTTTAATCCTTATACTATAGACCGATTTAGGTTATCACTAAGATATGATCCACTTGTATATCACATATACATGCTTAAGTTCACATAAGATAACCGAGGAGTTTTGTTTATTGGATATAAGTAAATGCCATAATTAAATAACACTTATTTTATTCATTGAGCAATGTGTATCTTTACAAAATAACGAGACTCCGGGAGAATTAGGACACCAATTCCAACATTTAAGGTACCTGAAACATATACATCAAATTCCCGGGAATGGTATTCAATAAAGTTACAAAGATCACTATATGGATTGAAACAATTGGGACGAATGTGGTACAATCGCCTGAGTGGATATTTATTAAAAGAAGAAATCACAATCAAAATTTGTTATTATAACTTTATATGTTAATGATTTGAATATAATTGGAACTCTTTAAGAGCTTTCAAAGGCAATAGAATATCTTAAGAAAGAAATTGAGATGAAAGATCTTGGAAAAACAAAATTTTTCCTTGGTTTACAAATTAAGCATTTAACAGATGAAATATTTATTCATTGGTCAACTTATACAGGAAAAATTTTGAAAAAATTTTATATGGACAAAGTACATCCATTAAATATTTCAATGGAAGTCTGCTCATTGGATATAAAGAAAGATATTTTCGAAGACAATACAACTTGCAATTCACGAGGCTAGTCGAGAATGTGTATGGCTAAGATCAATGACTCAGCACATCTGTGAAACATGTGGCTTGTCTTCTAATAAAAACCCTCCAACAATATTATAAGAAGACAACACAACTTGCATGGCCCAAATCAAAGGAGGATATATTAAAGGAGATAGAACAAAACATATTTCACCCAAGTTTTTCTACACTTATGATCTTGAAGAAAATTGTGACATCACTGTACAAAAATTTGTTCAAAGGATAACTTGGCAGACTTTACAAAGGCATTACCAACCGCAACTTTTGAAAAATTAGCACACGACATTGGCATGCGATTATTCACAGATTTTAAATGATATTTTTATGAGAGGAGTAAATATATTATATTCTTTTAGGAGTATATATTATATGAAATATGGACTCTTTTTCCTTCATTAAGGGTTTTTCCCATTGAGTTTTTCCTAGTAAAATTTTAACTATGCATATTTCATATATATAATAGGCTTCTAAGGAGGAATATTATAAATATATAATATAGATGCCCATCCAAAAAAGAACCATGTGTCCTTAAACATGTTACTCCATGTGTCACAAATTTATAGATGGTTAGTGTCCTAATAGCCACATTCTACATGTCAATTCTCCTATAAATAGTGGTCATTTATGTATTTTGTAGGATGGTAAATATCGGTGAGAAATCCAAACTTTTGGGAAAATAGAGAAAATTTTATGATTTTATGATTTTCATATTTTCTTTATTTCTTTATTTTATTTAAGTCGTTTATTTTATATCTGTATATATTTATTATTTTATATTCTTTTGCTATTTATTATATTATATATTATTATTATATTATATTTTTCATATTCGTATTTCCATTGGCTCCACAATTTTACAACAAAAAATACATTTTCCCAAGAAAGAAAGAAAAAATTTTCTCATATTTTTTTGGTATTAACACGTTAAAGAAAAAGGAATAAAAGAAAATCAAAGTTTATATCTAATTCAAATTTAACTAAAAATAATTTGAAAAAAGATATCACATTTTATCTCTAATTCATATTAAAAGAAATAAAAAATCCCTATTTTTTTAGCATCACGCATAAAAGGAAAAAAAAAATAAAAAAATAAAATCATATTTTATCTTTAACCAATATCTACTCCACATTTAACAAAGAGAACAATATTTTTAAAAATTCAAATTTTATCTTTTGAAACTTTTTGCAAGTGTAAATATTTTTAAAAATATATATATATATATTTTAAAAGACCCCTTTCATCTCTAATCTAACTAATATATAGTTCACATTAAATAAAGAAAAAATATATTTTTTAAAAAAATCACATTTTATCTCTAATTAATATTTACTCTACCTTAAATAAAGAGAAAAATATTTTTTTACAAAAATCACATTGTATCTCTAAATAATATCTACATTACATTAAATAATAGAAGAAAATTAACAAAATCACATTTTATCTCGAAATAATATCTTTTCCAGGTTAAATAGAAGAATTTTTTAAATTACATTTTATCTCAAATTAATATTTACTTCATGTTAAATAAAAGGAATTAAAAAAAATATAGATAATTTTTTTCTTTTTTTTTTTTTGTAATTTCTTATATAAAAAGTTGAGACAAACTTTTATCTCCTCTTCTTTTTCTTCTTTTTTCTGTTTTTTTTTTTTTTTTTGGTTTTAATTTTGTTAATCCACTATTCGTTAAATTTTTATGAATTTTTTTGGTAGCATTTAAGTATTTTTTTTAAATCTATAATTCACATGAAAAGGAAAAAAATCTTTGTTATTTGAGCATAAACTTAAAAAGAAAAAATTTTAAAAATAAATCACATTTTATTTCTAACTAATATCTACGGTACAATTAATAAAGAGAAAAATGTTTAAAAATTCATCTTTTATATCTAACTAATATCTACCTTCCATTAAATACAATGAAATATATATATAAAGCGATTTCTTTTTATAACTAATTTCTTTTTAATATGTTTAAAATCATCTTTTAAATATATATATATATATATATATAACTAATTTCTTTTTAATATATATACCACATTTTATCTCCGAGGAAAATTGACTTCACTTTAAATAAAGAGAAAAGTATTTTGTTTTAAAAAAAATCACATTTTACTTTAAATAATATCTACTTTATCTTAAATAAAAGAAGAAAATAAAAAGAAAATCACATTCTATCTCTAATAATATCTATCTCGATTTTTTTTTTTATTTTAAAAAAATCACATTTGATCTTTAACTAATATATACTTCATGTAAAATAAAGATATTTTTTTTAAAAAAATCAAGTTAGGATTTCAAATCTAAATTTCTTAAATAAAGAATTGGAATAAACATTTAGCTTCCATTACGTGTCTCCTCATAAAAAAAATCACATTTTATTTTTAATTAATATATAGTCCACGTTAAATAGAAGGAATATATATATAAGATTTCAAATCTAAATAATAACTAAGATGAACCTTTAGTTTTCAAATCTAAATTTATCTAAATGAAGTTAGTTTTCATCAAGCATCTCCTCTTCCTTTTTTTTTTTTTTTTCATTTTTTTTAAATTTTGGTTTGAATTTTGTTAACTCGTTCTTTCTGAATTTTTTATGGAATTTTTTTGTAGCATTTAATTTTCTTTTTAAATTCATTAAGCATTATTTCCATATTTTAGATTTTTTTTCTTATTTTTTAACATTCTAAGATTTTTTTAGGGTTAGGAGTAGGCCTCGCCTACAATTTTCTACTTCAAATATCTCTTCTTTATTCAACGTTTTTCTTTTTTCTTTTTCTTTTTTTTTTCTTTTTTTAATATTAGAAGTAGTTGGGTATGACACTTCCATTTTTTTAAAATTTGTTTAAGGTATGTTATCCTTTTTTTAAAAAATTTTCTTCCTTGTGTAAATTGAGATTTAGATTGAGTTTTTCAAAGAAATAAAAGAATAACCTTTTGTTGGAATGCCTTGAATTTGTTTGTTGGCGCTTCGAATAACCAAGTACGTCTCGCTGCTCAGTCAGCGAGCCGAGGTCCAGGGGCGGCGCGTCCTGGTGAGGGTTCAGAGGCAACGCCTTGAAACCTATTCAGAACTCGTGTAGGGTAGTGCGCTATATAAATTCTCTAACCCTAGAGGCACCGTTTGATGTAATTTTCTGAAAACATTCTCCCTCTGCCCGTAGACGTAGCTAACATGCCGTTAATAAACCACGTATATCTGTGTGTCGATCTTCTCTATCTCTATGTTCTTTTTTGTGTTTTTTTAATTGTCGATTTTGTAACCTCTTTTTTGAAAGGAAGTAAAATAGTAATTAGAAATATATTATAAATAGGTTACTATAAATGTAAATATTATTAGTTTGTTTGTGTTCTTTCACTATCAAAGATTTAAACTAAGAGATAAAAAATTCAATTCGAAAACTTTTAAAAAAAGATTAGTTAAAACAAATATTAATTCAAATTTGTTTGGAATAATATGAATAAATTTAAGAAAAAATTGATTTTTTAAAACATGTGCAATGCACATGGTTCAAATTAGTTAAATAAAAATTCCATAACATACAATTTTTTAAACTAATTAAGAATAGTGGAGGGAAAAAACTGTCACTATAACTAAAATTTGATAGACAAAGAAAAACTTTAATTTTGGCGGCCAATATATATTCAAAAGAAAAAGGCTCCTATGAGTCGAATTGTTCTACAAAACTCTAGAGAACTCGAATGATTCTTATTTGAAATAATGTCGCATCGTAGGTTTCTTTGGTCGGGCCATAAAACATTGGGGTCACCCATATTGGAGTATTTAATTATTTTTAGTTTAGAATGAAACAATAATGAGCATGAAAGACTGACCTACCAAAGCATCTATAGGTATGCCTATTATTATTTTACTTAAATTACCAAAAATACCTCTGAATTTTTTTCTTTAGGTTTAAAAGATATTCCAAACTTTTCAAAAGTTGCAATTTTAATCTAACTAGCTCAATCTTTTATAAATGTTCAAAAACTACTCTTAGAATAAAAATTTGTTAGAATATATTGGACAAAATTTTAGAATTTAAAATAGGACGATAGCCTAAAATAGTAAGACAATTTCTGTTGATCTTAATTTTTATTTTAGATCAACACTATTCAAGCATTGATATACTATTAAATTTTATCAACTTAACCCATTTTGATTAATTGATGATTTAACATGGTTAAGAGTATGAGGTATTAATTCCTAAATTTGATCTCTAATAAAGTTTTCTTCTTTAATTAATATTGGCATTTGTCTAAATTTAAAAATAAAAATTTAAATGGCTATATACATTCTTGAGATTTTTTTTTCCATTTTTGTAATATAGCTTATTTATTATTATTATTATTATTATTNTTTAAAAATAAAAATTTAAATGGCTATATACATTCTATACATTCTTGAGATTTTTTTTTCCATTTTTGTAATATAGCTTATTTATTATTATTATTATTATTATTATTATTTATATTCTTGTTTAAGAGCATAAAGAGTAAAAGTTAAAAGAAGAAATATACATGTACACATTACAATAAGTTGATTGCTTGAAGCTACCACTTGAGTGGCCTACAAAATTCTCCTCCAAGTTGGTGAATCTATCATTATTCAGAAGAAGCACATCAAAACTAGCTTTAATTCTCCCATGTACCCAGCAATTAATCAATGAAAGAACAGTTGCTTGAATCATAGAAGAACTACTCAAGAATAGGGCACTGTTTATGATTCAAAGCTCTCCCATTGAATTGATGGAGGAGGTTTAGTCAAAAACCCATGAAGAAATCCTTACAAAAAGAATCCATCACTTCAACTTCAATAACTCTCTCTTTTCCATGCATGGAATCCCACACAGTAGCCACATATTTGTGTAACTGAATCTTGTGACTTTTACAATACAACAAAAATTAAAGGTTAAATTTATATCAAATGCTTCTAAATTAGACTTAGATTTCAATTACATATGCTCCATTGATTGTGAGCATGAGGGGAAAGTAAGAACAATTAATAATTCAGCACTTTTTTATATATTCATTTAAGTTCAATGGGATGAGGATTCAACCTCTACTCTTTTGATGATCAATAGTATATTTATCTATGTTAGTCAATCTATACTCATGTTTGCAATAATTAATCACTTATACTTTTCTTTCTTTTCTCTTCTTTTTTGTTCCCTCTCAAAGTTTCTTAACATTGAAGCTCTACTTATGCGTTTATTCAAAATTTCTTGTGATTCTTATAAATAATGAAAAAAAGGGGTTAGCATTATAAGTTAGTCCTTAAGTTTAAAGTTTATGTTTAGTAGGTTTCTAAAACTTTTAATTTTATGTTTATTGATGCCAAAATTTGGATAGGGAAAACACATTTGACTCATCGTATGATACCAACAATAAATTTGTTTGAAGGGAAAAGCAACAGGACCTCGAGCAGAGAAAATTTGAACACTAATGTGGTGTTTGCCATACACACTATATGATGCTTAAGTTAGATAGTGAGAATGTGGAAGCTAGAGAGATTGAGAGTAGGGTTCGAGTTACCTCATATTGTTGGATTTAGTGTCCTAAATCTCATTCATCTTGTAGTTTTTTTATTTTGTAAATACAAATTATTTATTTAATAAAATAAGAAGTATTTTATTTGACTTTTAGATAGTATTAATTCAATCCAATAAACTAAGATCCAAGGTCGTTTTATGAAACTTGAACAGTATGTGATAGACATACGAGTGAATCATGTTCAAGTAATGACCTAAAAGGTCTGCAGTATAATATGGTTATGGTTGGATGCCTTATCTTGATGATACTGCGGATACGACTCACTTCGTAATTGTTGCATGAGTTATTGTAATTGCTAATAACAATATGATCCATGTTGTTTATTTGGAGATATGTGAGTGGGGGTATCCTATATAAAGAGTTTATATAAGACCGAGTCACAAAATGGTTGATTTTTTTCAGTATAATATCATTATTTAAAGAAACTAACTTTTCACTAAGATGACCATAGATAACTTGATCTTAATCCTGAGTGAATTGTGAACTCTTATCAATGAGGACAAACCTTTGATTTGTATGAGTGAGAGGGGTCTGTTTCGCCGACTTAATATGCCTACCATTTTGGGTTTTGTCCAAGTATAGAGATAGAAACACAACTGCACAAGATGAAATTGACTCATTCCAATAGAAAGGGAAAGTAGATATATTGCCCCCTTAATAGTTGACTTTGGATCTTGAACAACGAAGCATCACCCTCTCATTGGCTTGAGAGGGGTTAGTTTATAGTTGGGCTATAAATTGTTTGTTCATTAGAGTAATCAGTGGCATTTAAGGGGTTAGATGTAACTACAGGGACAAAACGGTAGTTTTGACTCAACGAGTAATTTGTGAAGGGTCAACTTACTGTTGATTAATTATATTCAATGAACACATAAATATATCTACATTGCGAATAGGGCAACTATCTGTCTTTAGTAGAGGTGTTCAAATAACCTGATAACCTGAACAACCTGGACTACCTAACCCAAAATATAAGAGTTGGGTTGGGTTAGTTTTGTTCTTAGGTTGGGTTGAGTTAAACTTTTTCTATTTTTGTTGGGATGGATTGGGTCTTGCGTTGGCTGAAAAAAAATTTGTGTTGACCCAACCCAACCTAAATTTTATATATATTAATAAAATATATTTTATATATTTCTCTTTGTTTAAAATTTGATTACTTTGTAAATTTTTAATATTTTTCTTTTAAAATTGTTATGATATTTATCTTCATTTAAAGTTTGCAATAAGTATCATAGATATTTGGTATTTAGCAGTTGAATTTTATGAGATTTTAGTTATTAGTCATATATTATATATAAATTTACATATTTTTAATTAAAAAAAAAAAGTTATACCTTAACTGTTAGGGTTGATGTCCTAAATCTCGTTGGGTCTTATAGTTTGTAAACTTTGAACAAACTCTTATGTGATTAATAATATATGATATTTTATTCACTTTGTCTATAAAATATGTGATATTTTAGTTGCATTAACCACAAACCAATAAAGTAACATCCAAGGCTATCATTGTAACTTAAACATGTATGTGGAGACATACAGGTGGATCATGTTTAAGTGATAACTTAAATGGTCCGTAGTATATGGATAAGGTTGGGTACCTTATCTTGGTGACACTACGAGTATGGGCCCGCTGAAGTATTATGTTGTAAAGTGCTACAAATGATCTGATCCTGATCATTCATGTATTAGACATACGAGTGGGGTTTTCTATACAAAGGAGTTTGTATAAGATCGGACTATGAAATGTTTAGTCTCATTATATAACACCGTTCATAATAAAGACTTTTATTTCATCAGGAAGACCATAGGTAACATGACTTGAATCCTGAGTGAGTTGTGAACTCCTGCCTAAAAGGGCGATCCTTTAATTTGTATAGGTGAGAGTGGCCAGATTGTCGGCTCAACAAACCTACCATTTTGGGGATTCATCTGATTGGGGAGCTGGGAATACAACTATACGAGATAGAATTCACTCATTTCCCAAAGCAGGGATATGTAGATAAATTACTCCCTTAAGGCTAATTCTTGGTCTTAAACAATATGGTGCCACACCCTCTCCTGGTTCGAGAGGGGTTTAGTCATAGTAGGACTATGATCTATTATTCATTAGAGAAATCAGTGATACTTAAGGAGTTAGATGTAACTACAGAGGAAAAACAGTAATTTGGTCCAGCTGTACTTACGAGCAATTTGTGAAGGGTTATCATATTGTTGATTGATTATATCCAATGGACACATAAATATATCTATACTACGAAGAGTGCATCTGTCGGTCTTTAGTGGAGTACCCGACAGTTAACGGATGGTGGATAATGTAATTAAAGAGTTTAATTAATTATTCATGTATCGTTGAAACTTCAAACTACAGGTCCATAAGGTCCCCTTGGTAGCTCAAAAAAATTTAGTTGAGAATCGAATTTTGGGTTAATTTGAATTGTTCAAATTAATAAGAGAAATTTAATTATATATGATATAATTAAATTGTTTCGATTATATATGATATAATTGATATAATGTATTTGATACAGTATGGTTTAATTGGAGGAAATAAACATTTGAATGAGATTCCAATATATTTTTCTATGAATGTGATTCATAGTTATTAAATTTAACATAAATATGATTTATATTAAATTCCATAAAATAGAGAAAAGAAACTATAGTTTATATTGTATATGATACAATATTAAAACTATAAGTTATATGTTAAATTTGATATAACATATAATGTAATATAAATATAATATGATATGTTAGTTATCATATTTATTTATATTATTTTATTATTTTGAATAATAATTTTCTTTTTTTCTCTCCACCCACTAGTGGGTGGTTGTTCAATTTTGTGGCAAAAGGAATAAACGAAAATAGTTTATTTTCTTCATCTACGACTGAACACTACGAATTGCTATTGATGCGTGAAATTATGATGTGTTATGGTGTGCGTTTGCGATGATGTGTGTTATGTAGTGATCATGCAAGTTTTCCGAACAAGACCCAAGTATAAGCCTTCTTAGGTTTCCTGGTAAGTCCAGAGTCGAATACAGGGACTACTAAATAGATATGTGATACTCTTTGATTCTATTGTGGTGGTAAAAATAATGAAGTGAATAGTGTTTTAATCTAGATTTGTCCTATGCGACGGAGTTGAGTGCAGAGTGATGAAAGCATAGAGTTACGATAAGTATACGATGAAGGGGTTGAGAAGGGGTTAAGCTAACATTTCCTAAGATTGTGCACAAGTTATGCGATCGTGCTACGCACAAATATCAGGACTACATCTCTCGATACAAAATATCATAATTCCTATTCCTAGGACGCATGCGATGTATATGCAAAATAGTCGACAGGACTTATTTCTAAGTCTCTACTCTTGCCTATGCGATGATGACTGATGCACACAAAAAACAAGGTGACCGCATACCATTATTCCTATTTCTAGGGCGCATGCGATGTGTAAATAGCAATAAAACTTCTGTTTAAGTTTCTACTTCTTGCTAATGCAATTCTAATCCGACTCTCTCAAGCCTAGATTCTAATCTGACTCTCTCAAGTCTAGATTCTATCTTTAGATTACTCAAGTATATCCAAAGGGTGAATGATGCATACATAAGACAAGATGATCACATAAATGTAAATCTTAAGTCACGCTAGCTAAGTACTTCTCAACCCATTCAGAAATTTAGCTACTCATGCGTGGTATGGAGAGATTGAACATAGATAGAAATGAGATTTCCATTTTCTGCAACTAAAGTACTGAATACAAAATAACAAATAGATTTGAGAGATAAGAAGCCCGGTAAGCAATGTCTTGCTTCCCATGGTCTTTTACACTGCTCTTTATCACTTAAACTCTGTTTTAGTTGTGTATTCTTGCTCTCGCAAGTGTTGCCCTCTCTCCTTTGTGTTGCTTTCCGGCAGTCTCTCAATCTGTCTGGGAATGATCACTCGGCTTCCTTGTCTCCTTGCTCTCTCCGTCCTCTATGTATAAGTGTGCGCGAGAATGGACTAACTAACTCCTGTTCTTTGATGGCCTTCGGTATTTATAGATTTCAAGGTGAAACAACTTTTCTTGCTAATGATTGCAATGATGGGCAACATTAATTTCATTATTTTGTTGCGCCATTTAATAGTCACTGAATGTTGAGTGTACTTGCTACAATGTAGCTTTTAACGACTTGTCAACTAAATTCAGAATCGACCGTTATCAGCTTTCCGTCCCATCATGATTTATTATGTTGTCGCCTTGATGCGAGGTCTTTATGTGGCTACCTTTTTAAGAAACTTTTCACGATCGTATGATTTGCGATCATAATCTTCAAGCGCGCCGACGCGTTGTGCCTTTGGATCACGATTTCATATGCGCCATCGCATTGTACCTGCACAAAATAGGTAAATTAGCTGCTTTTATGCGATGAGCACTTGCGATCGCAATTCCTTTCAGTTTAGCGCTTTCGGACATGATATTGCCTATTTTACCATCGCATTCTCTCATTGTTTTACTTATTTGAGCTGTAATAACTTGTATTTCTACCAGTTATCAACTATATAATTAAGACTTTGTAGAAACGTTCTATGCGTTCTCTCAATCTTCTTCTTCATCCAAACTCAAACAATCCCTCCTAACCAAAATAGTCAGAGCCTACCACTCCTAGATTCTCGCCCTGAGAATACCAAAAGCTCATTGTGGTTGTGTCTCCGTTTGGTTCGTAAAGTTCTTGAAGAAAGTATTTAAGAGATTGTTGTGTTCGAGGCTCGTGATTGTTCGAGAGAATTACACGAAGAGAGGTTCTTCAAAGGTGATATCTCTTGAACCCTTTTTCCTTGTAAAAATCATGTTGTAATTTATTTTGAATGCATATATTATATGTTTACTGTAAATTTAGTTTTCAATTATTAATGAAATTTGGACGATCTGCTTCTGCTCAAAGATCTCCTTCAATACGAGTTCCTTCATTGACAACCCAGCCTGACCTAACCCAAATTTTAAGAATTGGGTTGGGTTGGGATAGAAACTTTATTTGGGTTCTTTGGGTTTCCAATCCAACCAACCTAAGATTTCGGGTAGGTCCAAAAAACAATCTCGACCTAACCCAACCCATGTACACCCCTAGTCTTTAATGGAATGATTGGTGGTTAATGAATGTTGATTAATCCAATTAAAGAGTTTAATTGGTTACTATTAAATCATTGGAGCTAGGGATATTCAAAAAACCCAATGACCTAAAAAAATCGATCAACCCAACCCAATCCGTATGGTTTGGGTTGGATTATCAACTCATTTGGGTTGGGTTCAGTTCAAATAAATGAAAATCTATGGGTTGGGTTGGCTCATGGGTTCACTTAATCCAAACCAACCCGAACCAACCCGAATTTATTATTAACTTTAAAAAATATATTTTTTTATTACTTATAACACAATTATTTATACATATATTGATTTTAATTTTATTTAATCTATAATATTTTTTTAATATTTTATTTTTTAACAACTTTTAAAAATAGTTTTTTTACTTTATAGAGAAAAATTTCACTATATAAATTGAAATTGAGTTTTTATTCTTAATTCAATATATAAAACAATTAAATTAGATTTTTACATATTTACGTTTTGCTTCTTTTTATAACAAAATTTTAAATAAATGACCCAATTAACCCGAACCAAATCAACCCAAATATTTTATGGTTGGGTTGCGTTGGGTTCATTTTTTAATAAGGGTCATTTAGGTTCGAAAAAATTTACAACCCGAACAATTAGGTTGGGTCTAAAAAAATCGTTCAACCCAACCCAACCCAACCTATGAACACCCTAATTGGAGTTTCTAATCTGTTAGGTTCATTAGGTCCCCTTGTTAACTTTTAAGGACAAAACCAAGGAATGATCATTTTAGAATAGTTTTGAATTTTCCAAATTATTTATGGAAAGTAATTAATTATATTAATATGATTAATATGATGATAAAATATTTGATACATTATAATATATAGTTAATTATAATATGATTTATAATTTAGAACTATATAATATGTGAGAGAAAAATATTCAAAATATTACGTAGGTTTTATTACTATAGATTAAAATTTAATATGAATTTGATTCATGTTAAAAATTTAGGTTAAAAAAGGAGATTGTATTATAACATAATATTAAATGCATATAATATGATTATTAGTGGTTATACAATACTAACTAATTTATTATTAATATTATTATTTAATATAATATTAAACAAATATCTGCCTTGATAACTACCCATCTAAGGAGTTATTTGAGGACAACTTTGGAAGGGAGTTAAGTAACTCCCTCCCATTCTTCTCTCTTTATCTCTACATGAAACACAGAGATACACAAACTCTCTGAAAAAAATTGCTCAAATTCTTTAAAAGAAATTCTACAGATTTTTCCCTCTACAAAAAGCTCAAGAGAAACCCAAACTTCTTTTGCGTCCTAAGAATAACGAGGACTCCAACTGGTGGTGTCTACATTGTTGGAAGATTTCTTGTGTCTTTTACAGTAGTCTTGAACATGGCCTTGGAGGGAATTACTTGAGGATTTCTTGGTTCTTTAAAGGTAACATTTTTCATCTTTGATTTTTTTATATTGAAAAATCAATATGCTTGGCCTATTTTTATTTTTGTAAAAATTAATTTTGATTTTTCCAATTCCAATTCAATGACAGTATGATTTATCGTTTCCTCTTTAGGATTCAATCCCTTTCCAAATATGGAGTTATATATAATGATGTGTATATAGAGGAGATTGACTTATGTCTTCTTCTATTCCTTTTTAGAATTCAATTATCTCATAATCTAATAAGCTAATTTGCAATTTCATTGGATTGGCTCTATATGATGATTAAGCTCCTCGGTCTAAGAGGATAAGGATGAATCGAGGGGCAGGTTGGCCCAAAGGCCTAACTCATGCCCCATGGGTTAATTGGGCTCCTCGACCATGGGAAAGGTTGCCCTAAAGGCTGAAAACTCCTTTGTCTTGGCAAGATGTCTTGTCTTGGCCTCGATTCGGTTTTCTTTTCCCTTTTTAATACACTGACCAAATAAATAGCAAAACTAGAGGTTTTATTTGGAAAAAATAACAAAATATTTTCAAAATTGTGAAAATGGCAAAATCGAATTAAATAATAAATAAATAACTACAAGAAATTGTCAAAACTACTCTCACTTAAAATAAAATACTTAATGTTCAAAAACTGAAGTCCGGGAGTTTCTAAAACATTAAAAAAAACTCCAAATACACGGTAACTAAACAATTACCACACTAAACAATGCATCTTAACAAATGCCAAAGCCACACCTACAAGATATGATTACTACACTAAACTAGGCATGCATACAAAATAAAAAAAATAATAATAATTAAAACCAAAACAACTAAGAACTGATCTTATCATAAAAGAAAACAACTTAGAGATTTTGGAAAGCTTCTGCCCCGAACACAGACCATCATTGTAAGGAAAAAAAACACCTCTATTCGGCGACCCTAACAGAAATCAACATTAGGAGAATCCCTTCCATTATGACGCCCCCCAACAAAAATACTAGAGAACATTTTCGGCAAGTAAAAGACTGTAAATCATTCCCCAATCTTTCATTTTCTTAAGTATAATCTTCTTTAAAACTCATTTATCCATTAAGTGATGGAGTTGACATTCAACATACGGAAACAATTAAGGATATAAGCATTCTAACTGTTGGGATTGGTGTCCTAATTCTCCCAGTGGTCTCGTAGTTTGTAAACTTTTTGTACACACATTGTTCTTAATAAAATAAATGTCATTTTATATACATTTACTCAAATCCAATAAACTAAGATCCATGGTTATTTCATGTAACTTAAGCATGTGTGTGAGATACCGGAGGGGGGGGGAGGGAGATGTCCTATACAAAAGTTAATGTAAATCTGCGTAGTAAGATCGAAACACGAAATGATTAGTCTCTTATAATAATTGTCGTTTGATAATTTGAGGACTTAATCATTTCACTTAAAATGACTTATAGGTGACATGACTTTAATCCTTAAATGAGTTGAGAACTCCTTGCCTGATGGAAGAAAATCCTTGATTAGTATGGGTGAGAGTGGCCAAATTTGCCAACTCAAACAAGCTACCTTTTTAGGATTCGGTCTGATTGGGAGCTGGGAACTCACTACACAAGACAAAATTCACTCCTTCCCCGAAGTTAGAGGTAAGTAGATAAAATTCGTTTTTAAGGGCTTGATTCTGATCTTGAACATTAGAACCACCACCATCTCTTTGAAGAAAGGGGACTCAGTCATAGTAGGATTATGACTTATTGTTCATTAGAGGAAATAAGTGGTACTTAAGAAGTTAGATGTAACTACAGGGGCAAAATGGTTAAATTGGCTCAGTTGTACTACGAGCGATTGTGTGGAAGGTCATCGCACTGTTGATTGGTTATATGACACAGAAATATGTTTGTAGTATACGAAAGAGTGCCAAGCTGTCGGTTCTTTAGTGGAGTGTATCAACAGTTAAACGGATGGGGATCTCGTAAACTAAAAGAGTTTAGTTAAGTTATTTCACGTTACCGTTGCGAGCTTTCAAAGCTACAGGTCCATAAGGTCCCCTTGGTAGCTCAATGGATTCAAGTTGAGAATCAATTTTTGGGTTAGTTTGAAGTGTTCAAATTAACAAGAGGGAATTTGATTATATATGATATAATTAAATTAGTTCAATTATATCAATATGTGATATAATTGATTTGATGTATTAGATACATTAATTGGATAAATTGATATAAATATGATTTATATTAAATAAAGGGGAAAAGAACTATGGTTTAAATATTACATATGATGTGATATTAAAACTATAAGTTATAAATATAATATGGTAAGTTAGTTATTATATTTATTTATAATAAAAACAATTATGAGATAATTGTTTAGTTAGTTATTTTCTCCATTAACCGTGCAAGTGGGAGGTTAATTTCAGTTTTGAATAACTGAAGGATAAAATGAAAAGAGTTTTCATTTTATAGATGATCGCTTGATTAATTGCTTGACTGATCGTTTACTCACGAGAGACTACATGATAGCCCTCACGGGAGTCTAAGCGATTGAGCGAGATTTGCTAAACGATCCAGTGAGAGACTAAACGATCGTGTAAACGATTGAGTGAGATTTGCTAGACGATCGTGTAAACGATTGAGTGAGAGACTAAACGACCGATCGAGATTTACTAGACGATTGGCTAGACAATTCTCACGAGAGCAAGATTTACTAAATGATCAAGTACTCTCAGTCTATGCGATAGACAAAACCTTTCTCCCACTTCCTTGATCGTGTAGTTCGATCGTTTTCTTCCTCCTTCCCTCTACCAAATTCACATAGAGCCCAAACCTCCTGGATTCTCATTCCGAGAATACCAAGGTTGCCAAGTGGTAGTGTCGAAGGGTTGCTATTCGAGGATCAGACTGTTCGTGACTGTGACGACAGCAAGAGGTTGCCTAGATGATTGCTCACGAGAGCGAGATATTGTTGTCCAATTGTTCATGAGAGCGAGAGATTTCTAGAAGAAGAGTTCTTCAACGTATGTCTCTCAATTCCTGTAGTATTTAGTTAAGATAGCATGTTGTAATTTTCTTTATAATACATAACTATTCTTATATGTTTGTGAATGCATTTATTCTTGCACAATGGGCTTGGAAAGATCTCGCTTCCGCTCATGGAGATCTCTGTTTAGATTTTCTTTACTAACTACGTCAATTTAAGATAATTAGCATGCATGTTCATGGTTTTCTAACTATTAAGGTTTTAGAATCATATATTTGATGAAACCACTGAATTGCTTGAAATTTCCACGTAAATCTTCTTTTATCTCTGCCGTAGACCTCCACCAAAGTCTTATCTACTAACCTTAGGCCTTAGATTGAGTTGTGGAACTCAAATTGAGAGGAAATGAGTGTTGAATTTCTGACTTTTCGCGGAGGATTAGATCCACCAAAACCCAATACTGCGGAGGAAATTAAGTGGTTTTGAGAGCTTGAAGGGATGGAAAAATATGGGGTTTTGAGAGCTTGAAGGGATGGAAAAATATGGTTTTTCTTTTTTCAATCTTAGAATTCAATTTGCATGAAAAAAAAACAAATTGATTTCTAAACATCAATATATAATAATCAATCCTGCATATCAGATGTCTTAAGACAATGCCACTTCAAATTGCATTGAATCAAAGTGGCATGAGGTGTTATCCAAAGTGAAAATATATGGAATTTTCCCACTTTCAATTTTTTATCTATTTTTTATTATTGAAATTGGAATTTTTTAAAATTATATTCTGAAATCAGAATTTGATTAAATTAATTCGTAACTTTGATTTTCAAAAATTCAAAATTCAATAATCCAATTTCACAAATTTTAAAATTCATCAATTTTAAATATAATAAATTAAAATGGATAGATAATTAACCCAATTTAATTTAATATCAAATATTAAATTATTTAAACACCTCATCAAATATTTGAATCATATTTAAATATTATCAACTTTCTAGAAACCGTAATTAAACATGAATTATATTAAATCCAAACCCTAAGTCGAGTTTGGACATTTCAAATTCTCTCAACACGCTATTCTAAGTTTTAATTTTTTTACGAGCTAGTAGAGGGACCTTATGGACCTATAGATCATGAGCTCCAACAATTTGAGATTAATTGGCTAAACTCTTTAAACTGAATTAATCACTATTCGTTAACTACTGAGACATACCACTATAATTCTTTAATTGTACTCTCCTCACTGTAGAAATATTTTTGTCTACTTGATTTAACCATAATCAATAAGTTGATCCTTCACAAGTCGTTCGTATTTACAGCTAGGTCAAAATTATCATTTTACCCCTGTAATACATCTTGCTCCTTAAGTCTCCATTGATCCTTTATTGAACAATTGGTTTATGGTCCAATCAATAAACCGAGTCCCTCTCTGCCACGAGAGGGCGGGACCCCTTTGTTTAAGTCCAGGAGTCAGTACTTAAAGGAACAACCTATTTGCTGACCCTAAGATGGGTATGAGTGAATTCCGTCTTGCAAGACTATGTCCCCAACTATCCATCTGGTCTTACTCCTAAAATGGGAGGCTTATTAAGCATTGATCTTGAACCACTCACCTATGCAAATTAATGGATAATTCCAAATAAACTGGAGTTCATAGTTAGCTCAGGATTAAGATCGAGTTACCTTAGGTCATCGAACTGAAATAGTCAATTTTAACAGTAAATGATCCTTATAAAAAAAAGTAACTATTTTGTTGTTCGATCTTATGCAAACATCTTTTGCATAGGATGCCTCCATTTTCATGTCTCAACATGAATGATTTTGGGATCACATCTTTTATATCAATATACAAAGAGGGCCGCATTATCCATAGTATCCCTAGGACAAGATACTCAACCTTATCCATATACTTATAGACCTTTTGGCTATTTACTAAAGCTCGATCCTCTTTTATGTCTCTACCTAAAGTTTATGTATTCATATTATAACCATGGGTTAGTCTATCAGATTCATAAAAGAATACAATTGAACTACACCTTTATTGATAGAAATTTCAATAATAACTTTATTGTGAATAACATATGTTTAATGTTTGCAAACTGTGAGTTTTAGGACATTTCCAATATTAAGGGACTTCTTTACTGATTCGATTGAGTGTAAATCTTCTTCTATCTCTGCAGTAGACCACCACTAAAGTTTGCTCTACTATCCTTAGGCTTTAAATTGAGTTGTGGAACTCAAATTGAGAGGAAATGAGTGTTGGTTTTGAGAGCTTGAAGAGGGGATGGAAAAATTTGATTTTTCTTTTTTCAATCTTAGAATTCAATTTGCATGAAAAAACAAATTGATTTCTAAACATCATTTTATAATAGTCAATCATGCATATCAGATGTCTTAAGACAATGCCACTTCAAATTGCGTTGAATCAAAGTGGCATGAGGTGTTATCCAAAGTGGAAATATATGGAACTTTCCCACTTTCGATTTTTTTTCTATCTATTTTTATTATTGAAATTGGAATTTTCTAAGATTAAATTCTAAAATCAAAATTTGATTAAATCAATTTGTAACTTTGATTTTCAAAAATTCAAAATTCAATAATACAGTTTCACAAATTTTAAAATTTATCAATTTTAAATATAATAAATTAAAATGGATAGATAATTAAACCAATTTAATTAATTTAATTTAATATCAAATATTAAATTATTTAAAATACCTCATCAAATATTTGAATCATATTTAAATATTATCAACTCTCTAGAAACCGTAATGTTTAATTCGTTAATTAAACATTAATTATATTAAATATAATAATCCAAACCGTAAGTCGAGTTTGGACATTTCAAATTCTCTCAACACGCTATTATAAGGTTTAATCCTTTTACGAGCTAGTAGAGAGACCTTATGGACCGATAGATCACGAGCTTTAACGATTTGAGATTAATTGGCTAAACTCTTTAAACTTAATTAATCACTATTCGTTAACTTCTGAGACATACTACTATAGCTCAATAGTTGCACTCTCCTCGCTGTAGATATATTTCTGTCCACTTGATTCAACCATAATCAGTAAGTCGATCCTTCACAAGTCGTTCGTATTTATAGAAATTATCATTTTACCCCTATAATACATTTTGCTACTTAAGTCTCCACTGATCCTCTATTGAACAGTTGGTTTGTGGTCCAATTAATAAATCGAGTCCCTCTCTACCACGAGAGGGTGGGACCCCTTTGTTCAAAACCAGAAGTCAGTACTAAAGGAAACAACCTATATGCTAACCCTAAGATGGATATGTCGTCTTGCAAGACTATGTTCCCTACTATCTAGATGGTCTTCCCCCTAAAATGGGAGACTTATTAAGCAGTGATGTTGAACCACTCTCACCTGTGTAGATTAAAGGATAATCCCGAATAAACAGGAGTTTATAGTTAGCTCAGGATTAAGATCGAGTTACCTTAGGTCATTGAACTGAAATAGTTAGTTTTAGCAGTAAATAATCGTTATAAAAAAAAAAGTAACTATTTCGTGGTCCGATCTTATGCAAACATATTTTGCATAGAATACCTCCACTTACATGTCTCAACATGAACGATTTTGGGATCACATCCTTTGTATCAATATATAAAAAGGGTCGCATTATCCATAGTGTCCCGAGAACAAGAAACCCAACCCTATCCATATACTTATAAACCTTTTGGGTATTTACTAAAACTTGATCCTCTTTTATGTTTCTACATAAAGTTTACATATTCATATTATAACTATGGGTTAGTTTATTGAATTTATAAAAGAATGCAATGTTTATTGAATTTATAAAAGAATGCAATACAATAACACCTTTATTGATAGAAATTTCAATAATAATATTATTGTGAATAGAATATGTTTAATGTTTACAAACTGCGAGTTTTAGGACATTCTCAATATTAAGAGACTTCTTTACTGATTCGATTGTGAGAGGAATGAAGAATCTCACCTATTTTTACCGTCGGACAGCAAAGCCGACAATATCAAAGTCCATTTCATAGGCAGAAAAATTTAAAACCTGGCACAATCTTTCTTTTCTTGGTGCACTGTAATTTGTTCTACACATTGTTCCCCCCATTCAAGGTAAGAAATAAGTGTTGAAGAGAAATCTTTAGATATGATATATAGATATTTTCATTTTTTTCAAAAATAATTAAAGATTTATTGAATAGTTTTTTTTTTTTTTTTTTAATATACGATTGTGTTTTTAAACAATATTTTAATTGTAATCTTTATGCAAAACGAATAAATCTTTAGTCTATAGAATATTTTCCTCCTACTTTAGGATTCCAAAACAACAATTGGAATTTTGTTATTTATTTTCATCTTTTAACTATTAAGTTTAAAAATAATCAACCATTTAAATGCGTTCGAAGAAGGATTAATGTTATGAACAAAGAGAAAATTGAAAGAAGAACAAGCGTCGATTATTTTTATATTGTGATAAGACTGTTGGGGAGAATGACCTGTTACTGTTGAGAATGACCGCTAACTCATTATTCAAATATATTATATTTCTAGAAGTACCAGAAGATACATGGTCAACTACTACACATAAATCATTTTTGGGAAAGTTCGATAAAATTGGCATCGGCCACAAAACATCGTTATTTTCAACAATCTGAATAAGATTTGAATTGTTGAAACCATTTTGATATATTATCAAACGAGATACAGATAGATCGGTAGAAGGAAAAAAACTTACCTTGTATATGTTCAACAAACTATTGGAATGACGAATATGATGGAATACAAGTCTCAAGAACACAAAAATCATGATAATATGAATTTTCATCCTATCTATCATCGAAAAAAGTCTAACGTGTTGTAATCTAGAGGAAAGAAAATAGCAAGATAGAAAAATTGAATACTTGTTTATCAATAAGAAAGATATATATATATTTTTTTAAATATCGATAAATAAAGTGTATATCCAAAATTTTAAAACGATATAGTAATATAATAATATGATAAGTGATAGGATACGATAAAAATCGAACTACTCAAAAATTCAAAATATAAACATAATTGGATGAGAATATGTATCAAATAATGAACCAAAATTAACCTGGAATTAAATATATTAATAACAATTAATGTAAAATTTGAATATTTATGACAAATTAAAATAGAGAGATAAAAATGAAAGATTGTTTCATGTTGAATGAATTTGAAAAGTCGTCAAACAAATCTAATATGATAAAAGACTACCAATTTAAACTTTAAATTGGGCAAAAAAATATGTCACTTTTATCCATAAAATATGTTAAATTAGAAATTGATAACCGATGTGTGCATATTTACACTGTATTTTTAATCATAATTGATTCACATTACAATAATTACACTATATTCAATATTTCTCCTGGATGATCACAATAAGGGCAAATCGGGTATAATAAAAAGTGATCTCATTGAGTGACAAGTTGGTTAAAAAATCTCATTAATTCTGGAATTTGACGTAAATCCAAGTAGATTCTGAATCTTGCTATTTTATCCAATTTTTCTTTTTTATATTTATTCTATTGGTCCAAAATTACTAATAACACTGTTTATAGCCTTTACAAGTGTTTAATAAATTTTGTGGACTTTCAATTTTGTGCCTATATTATGTCTAATTTGTTATATGTTAGATATCTTTCTAAAGGTAATCGTCTATGCATTATACATTAAATTTAATGTTTTCTAATAACATCTTAAAACTTTCAATTGCTTTATGCTTAATAGGTTCTTAAGCATTAAAAGACGTTGAATAGATAAAAAAAACTAGCTGACACAAAAATTTCATAGATTTATTACAGTTAAAGCTACAAGTTTATAGTCTGAACTTTGAAATTTGTGTTTATTTTAATCCTTAAACTTCCAAAAGTGTCTATTGGGTAACTTTTAATTTCATGTCTAGTTAGTAAGGGATATTTAGGGCAAGGATTATCATCAAAATATAATAACCATCTTTTGTTACAGTAAAACTATTTCAAAACCTCTAATTAGCTACCGTCAATACTATTTCAAAACCCCATTTGTTACAGTATTTACTATTTACAACAATTTTTACTATTTTACATTCACCATTTTTTATTATTTGCTACAATATTTACTATTTCATTCTCAAACTAAAATAGTTTACAGCTCAAACACATACTATTATAATCAAAAACTAAAATAATCTACATCCCAAATGCAAACTATCATAACCTAATTATAATAACCTAAGACTATAATAACTAACTCATTATCCCCCTAAGTTTCCAAAAATTAATTGATTTATTAGATATAAATTTGAATTTTATGCCTAACGAGATCCTAAACTTCCAATTCTTGTGCCTAATAGATCCAAAGATTTTTTTTTGAAAAAAAAATTCAAAGCAGAAGTTAAATTTGTAATTTTAAATTTTAGAAAGTGAATAGACACAAACCCCAACATGTTTTGGGACTACAATTGTAATTAAAGTTTTTTTTATAATTCAACAATATGTGTGATTCCTAGATATTAAAATACTTGAAACCTTAGAGTTGACGGTTCATGTTTTATACCAATTAAAATATATTCAATATTGTTTTATAATTTAATCATTTATTAAACACAAAATTAAAATTTTAAAAATATATTAAATATTCACTGGGTGAGACATGGACAGGGATGACTTTTGAGTCCCCATCTCCACTATTTCAATAGTAAAATTTTGTAGAGATTGAGGTTAGGATTATTCCCCCGAGAATTCATGGGTTTTGGGATCCCCATGAAGAATTTTTACGATTATAGTTAAATTCTTTCTTATGAATTTTCATTTAAATGGTCAATTTCACTGGAAAAATTATTATACCTGTTAAATGAAATAACATAAAATTTAATATTAAATTATTTAATTATCCATACTTTAAAGAGTTTCAATATTGTTCAAATATATTAAATTATTCATACAATATCATAATATATATATCAGAGTTTCAAGTGATTTTAATACATAGATGTCTTTGTATGTATGAAAAATTCTTACACCTGTTAAATAAAATAAAATAAATTTAATATTAAATTATTTAATTATCCATACTTAAAGAGTTTGAACATTTTCAAATATATTAGAATATCCATACAATATCATTATGTATGCCTAAGAGTTTCAAGTGATTTTAATATATATAGATGCCTTTGTATGTATATGTGTGTATCTAATTCTTTTCAAATAATAATAATAGAAAAACGGGGTGGAGAATGGAGAACGGGGGAATGAGGATGAAAAATGTATTCTTATTCCTCTTTTCTGTTTAGCTTGCAAGAAATGTTTCTAACCACTAAAGGAAATGTACTCTTCATTCCACATCGGAAACATTAGATCACAATAATTTTATTGAGAAGCAAACACAATACAAGAAGGGTTAAACATTTATATACCTCAAAAAATTATGGAGGGCATCTCCCACCAAAGTATTCTCCATAATCTTTTGAGATATGTAAATGTTTAACTCTTTTTATATTTTCATTTGATTCTAAATAAAATCATTGTGACTCAATGCCTTTGCTCCGGAATGAAGAGTTCATTCCATTCACCCACTTGTTAGAACTAGGTCCCCACAGAGCTTCGACACTGTAAGAAAAATGGACATTTCTAAGTTTAGCTAAAAAAAACTTGTGAATGTAAGAGTTTAAAGTGATTCAAATATTTTAAGAAAAAATTAAACAGAGTGAAGAATGAGGACGAGGAAATATTTTCCATTCTTAGCCTAAAAAAGAGATTTTCCACCCTATGAGGATAGGTTTCTATGGTCCCGACCTCACAGGGAAAATGGACATTTGTAAGCCCAATTAGTACGTGGCTCAACTACAAGGTGCCACATACACCTAATTGATTTTTTTAATCTTTTTCCAATGTCTACCCCTAGGTTGTAAAAACCAATAAAGTCTAAAAACCTATAAAACATTTTTTTTTTAAAAGAAAAATCATGAATCTATTAAAAATTCAATTAGTTGCTAGTGACTTAATTTCAAAACTAATAAAAAAAATATTGAAAAGGCTAAAATGAAAGATTTTAAAAGAAAAAAAATGATATAATTGAAAGGGAATTTTTTTGGATCACTATGAAAGGACTGGTTTTCTGGAGAGGACATCAAAGGGCGATGCTGCGTCCAAAGTTTGAGACACAACAAAATGAAACCCCAAACTTTATTATTATTATTATTATTATATAAAAAAAATAAAACAATAGTTGGTTTTGGTTGCTTCTTTTATTTTTAGATCCTATTGGATAGTTTTTTATTTTTGTTTTTGAAAATTAAGTCTATAGACATCGTTTCCATGGCCAAATTTTTTCCTTAGTTATCTACTTTCTACTAATAGTTTAAAAAATCAAGTCAAAATTTGAAAATTAAAAAAAAGTAGCTTTCAAAAATTTATTTTTGATTTAGGAATTTAGTTAAGAAATCAACCATTGTATTTAATAAAAATGCATATCATTGTAAGAAATGAAAAAAAAAATAATTTTCAAAAATAAAAAATAGTTGTTAAATGGAGCCTAACAAGATCAAACAACCACACGAGTTTAGAAGTTGGAACATAATTAGTTGCCAATAATTAATAAAGCTTAGATATTTTACAAAGAATCTCTTTTATTAATACCTTTTGGGTATTCAAATAAAAGGGACTCACTTTTCCACTATATATGATTGTCTTGGCTAGCTGCAATCTTAAATTTAATTTTTTTTAAAAAAAGTTTAAAAGTTGTATGTTAAAATATATAAAAAATATTCTTGGGCCTTCATTAATTGTGCTAATTTTAATTGAACTTAATTATGTTGCTAAGCTTAGATATTAAAATTAAATGTATAATGGGGTGTGTAAGATTCTCTCAAGTGTACTACTGAAGCGGAAAAAAAGAACAATGCACAGCTGCTCTCAGTTTCATTTTGGGGACAGAGAACAGGGCACTTGGATTGGAGGCCCTCAAAAGAAGGGAAATTGTTTAATATAATATTATTATGGGATAAATACTTGGTTCGTGTAATTTTGGACTAACGTCTTAAATTGGTGTAAACAACTCAATTTCAATAGTATTTAGTATATACTATTGAAATTTGCACATTTATCTAATAACTTCATATTCCCCTTTTTTGCTATTTTTCATATTTATCGGGAAACTCGATTTTTACCTCTATCTCCCCTTTTCAAATTTATCGAGTGACTCCACCTTCTCCTCTTTCTTTACTTTTCACATTTGTCGAGAAACTGTATCTTACAACTCTACACCCCAAACATAATCTTACTAAATCAAACATATTAACTCGACTCAGTGAGTTAAATAGCCCCTAAGTTTTCAGTGTGATTTCAATCTAGTTTCTTAGGTTTCAAATCTTACAAATTTACCTTGAGATTTGAGTTTTATTTCAATTTGGTCATTAAGTTTTAAGATTTATACTTTTAACCTTGATTTTTTTCTCACTAAATACTCATTCTCAGTTTTTGGCGTTAATTTCTATTAAATAATTTAAAGGGAGATTTTCAAAAATAGAAAAATAAGAGAAACTATTCACACAAAATAGCAAAATTTAATCTTATTTGATAGAAGCTAATAGAGGTTGATTGAAGAGAAGTCTATCATTGATAATATGTGATAGACGATAGAAGTCTATCGGTGTCTATCAATGGTTTTTTTTTTTTTTTTGCTATTTCTATAAATAATTTGACTTTTTTCTATCTGCGAAAATTTCTCTAATTTAAAACAATTATGAAGTGAAAATTTCAAATTAATTTGAATAGTGGTGAAAATATAGGAAACATAATTAATTATATTGTCTTTTAATTCTTTTAAATTAATTAATAGACATTAACACACGAAAGATTGAAAAATGAGTATTTAGTAAAAATTTAAGGTTTTAAAAGTTATGTTAATCTTAAAACTCAAATCTTAAAGGTAAAATTGTAAAATTTTGAAATCTAAGGACTAAATTGAAATCAAACTCAAAACTTTAAACTAAAAACGTAACCTTTTTGAAACCTAATAATCAAATAAAAACTAGAAAAAAAAACCTAAAATGTATTATCTCTATAATAATAATTATTATTTTTTATCCGCTTTTGCATTCTACCTGTAATGTCATACTCAAGATTCAGATCAGGATGCCCTCACTCACAAACTTTCTTAAAATTTTTTCAAGAAATCTCCCTACATAGGATTACTCCAAGCCAAACATATTTAACTTTAGACATTTTTATAGATGAGTCATTAGTTAAAAGAAAGTTGAACCTTGTTAGTATATAGGTAATAACTATTAATTTTTTTGAAGTCTTTCTTAACCATACTTTCATTAGAATATGATCTCAGTTCATTTGTACCATTCCTAGACTCGAGTATTAATTACACTATCAAAGTCTTTTTCTGTGTGGGTTTATTCTAAGAGAGTACGTTTTATGTATGGATACCCTAAATTTGGGTTATAATAGTGTTCGTCCATTTTTGTAGAACTATAGATAATTAACATACTATTAGTGCGCTCTAACAATAAAAAATGGTCATCCGACATAAAAAAAACTGAGAAGAAGCCATTACGAATCTAAAATCTTATTAATTCATTAGAAAAAAACCCCTAGAAAGCCTCCTTTTAATATAATGCTTATTCACTTTCTAAATTCTAACCAGCTTCATTTTGGAGACAAAAAGAATGGATTTGGAAGGTCCAAAACAATCACTTCTCATAAACAAAAGAGATCAAAAAAATATTATTACATCAATCTTCTTACTTCATAATGCTTTTACTTTTATTTTTCTTTTAGGGTTTTCCTCACATAAAGGACCTTCCTTTAGTTATGCACTTTCCCTACTTAAATTCTTCATTTTGGAGAGACTGAAAAGAAGAATTTGAATAAGGGCCTAATAACAAAAAAAAAGACCTCTACTTTTGCCATAGACAACAAGAAATAAAACTGTGTCAATAGTATAACTTAACTATTTACTCCTTTAGCATTATTCAAAGTTTTTTTTCCCCTCTTTTGGGTTGGAATTTCCTTCTTATTGCACATTGAAAGCTATAATATGATGAACCCAAAAAAAAAAAAAAAAACACTAGACGACAAATTTTTTTTTTTGTATATAATATGTAAAGTGATGCCTAATTTTGTTTGAAACCAAAGCAAACGTACACTGAAAAAAAGAGGAAAAAAACCAAATAAATTTAAGGGAAAGCATCTTGCCTTTTTACTTTGTTCAAAAGAAATAAAGAAATTTAAAAAAAAAAATGTAATTAAAATATATCAACATTCGTCCATTCAAATACAAGAGAATAAATTTGGGAGGCATAACATGGTTTGTCTATACATCAAACTCAGACATAACTAGAAAAGACCACAAAGGGTTTTTAATTTCGAACCCTCAGATTATTCCAAATTTACTATTTTTTTTTTAATTTCTTATATACCATTTTAAAAAAATAAAAAAAAAAATCCAATTCCACAATTCTCCTTTTCATGATTGCACTATCTGCGTATCCATCATCAAAACTTCCCTTTGATTGATAATGGATTTTCCTTCTTACTTCTATTTTCATTTTTTTTTTTTGAAAATATAAAATTCTGGGTTATCTACAAACAATATTCATATAAAACCTTTAACACACATGCCAAAAACTTATTCATTTATTTATTTTCTAACAAGTTTAAACTAATAACGGTTAAAACGGGTATTTTTTTATCCCTTTCGTCATTATCGTAATGATAGTCGATGACATATACTTTATGACAACTAAACTATATTCATAAATGGATTACTTATTGAGTAGTTTTTGTTTGAATAACCCAAGCTTAAGTAAAATAAAATAATTTGTTAAAGAAAAAGTGGATGGGATAAGAGAATAATTAATGTGTAGATGTACTTGAAAGGTACGTAGGATGTATTTAAGAAGCCAAAAAGGAGATGTGTATTGGTTGGCATCCACGCTAAGGAACAAATTAATTAATTAATTAAAGTGTGTTAATGATTAATAAAGTTGAATTAATTAGTTTCAAATGAGATATGGCTTATTTATCCCAGAGAGAGAGAGAGATATGGCCTATGGGGGGCTCTTTTTGAAGATCATCTTCTCTTATTATTGATTATTATGAAGTGTGTTAATGATTATTATGAAGGAAAAGATGGTAGGACGAGATTAACTGCAGTCTAATCATTTTTTTGTTTGAAATTAAAGCTACGGAAAATGATATTGAATACAATGTATAATATATTATTAATTAGATGAAGGAAAGTAATGAGAAGAGTTGAGGAGGAATTACAATAGACTCATGATGAGAGCGAGAACAAAATAATAAGGAAAGATATACAGAGATGAGAAAATGATGATGAAGACGAAGAAGAAACGTCAGCGGTTGGAATCAAGAGGAAGGGTGACGGTTTGGCGTTGGGTTTCGAAGACACGGTTACGATGGATCCTGTCAATGTAATCTTTGGCCTTTCGATCGATGCCGGGCTCAGCCACCCAATGGTGGCATTTGTCGGCGTCGCTTGGCCAGACCTTGCTAGGGCATGAGAAGTCCTCCCAGTTGCTGCCTTGCTGCTGCTGGTCATAGTAATGATCTCCTTTTCTACCTGATCTCTTAGATTTGAAGAGCCCCAAGAAGGAGAAGGAAGAAGAATGAGATTTTTTCTGCCTGTTCCCTCCCATATTAATTGATCTTTCTTCTCCGCTTCTCAATAAATCTCTTTTCTTCTTCACACTCAAAACTCTCTTGATCTGTTTTTAATTACTTTGTTGTTTGGTTTGAACTGTGGGGAGGTTGGGTTGGGGTATCCTCCCTTTTATACTGCAAAAAGTGGGTCAGATCAATTCAAATCACTAACTTAGGGAACTCAAAGAATCTCAATCTAAAGTTAAAACTAAACCTGGCTAAGACCACTCTTTGCTTACAATATATATATATATATATATCTTTTTTTGGAGCCCACCCAATTAAGGAAGAAAAAAGAGTTTGACTAGTAATAATCGACTCAAGTGATGAGCTTCAAGTACTATAAAATAAAAAGAATAGTGTGAGTCACGCAAAAACTTTAATAGAGTGATATTGTAATTAGAATTAATAAGAGAGTGTTTTCTTTTAATTTTTAAAAGCATTTTTTAGTTATTCGTTGCAATATAAGTGGGATACTTGTTTTTCTTTGGTTCAATATTTGTTACGTGGTAAATTAATGTGGATAATTGAATAAGATGCAAAAAGATGAATACACATCCCAAAACGTACTTAAATATTTTCCGTAAATTATTCGAACTTTGAACAAACAAACACACACTTTTTCTTTGCTTCCATTGCTTTGATTGATAGCTAAATTATTGACCAGAGGAATCCCTTTGCAAAGACTCGGAATTCCAACTTACTATTCATTAAGTCTTTCAACACTTTCTTTCCTTTCACCTTCTAATTCCCCTATTCCAATAATCCTAACTCCACACACAAACTCATTATCTTTCCACTTTTCAACATTTAAATATTATCAATTGTTCTAACTTTTCTATTTTATTTTTTTACTCTATTTTCTCACGTTACTTGAAAGAATCTTGTCAATTTTTTTTTTTCTAAAAATAACTTATTTAATTAATGGATTTGATATAAACAAAAATAAAAACTCTAATAAAATTCAACACGGCCTTAGGGTTTAATTTGAAACCAATTAAGTACTTTTGTCTCTAATAAAATTCAACGCGGCCTTGGGTTTAATTTTGAAACCAATTAATAATATTTTTTATTCCTTATTCTTAATTAATAATTTTGGGACAATTGGATTTATAACAATAATACAAAATAATAACAAATTTAGCACATAATCTAAACCTATTTGCAAATATAACAACATTTTAACTTCTATGAGTATATTGGTAATAGACCTAGATAAGTGTCTATCATCGATGGAACAATTTTATAGACTTATCACTCATGAAGATTTACGGTGATAGACATCTATCATTGATTACTTACATGCTCGTTTGTTAATATGGTTTGTTGTTTGTAAATAATATAAGTAGAATACTAATATAATACACTACAAAATTTTTTGCCTCTATTGATGGATTTTTTTTTTCCAACGCAACGAAAACTATCGATAAAGCTACATTCTAACAACGCATTTAATGTTTTGTGGTCTTATTGAAAATCATCAGGCTGGGTTTCGACAAAAACTATCGGCTTGTTCTAGTTTCTGTCCACGCTTATTTTAGTTTTTCGACAAAAATTCTTGTAGTGATAAAATAATATTATTTTAATTCATTTACTACAAGGTGTTTTTTCTTGCATGTACATTTCCTTTTAGGTATAGTATGGATTAAAATAGAAATATTATATCATTGACGTTTAATTTTTGTTTATTATATCTTTCATTATTTGCATGTGCATTTGTTATTAAGTCTATCATTATTAGTGTTGATATATAAAATGCTTTCTGTATCTATTGATTGTTTAATGCTAATGTGATATGAGGGTTATCGAACATGTAAAAATAGTTGGCTAGTAGACATAAAAATGGTTATATTAGTTATAAAATATCATCACTAGTGGATATATTAATAGACTATCGATAATATAAATAACAATTGTTTATGATCTAGCCGTGATAAATAAAAAAACATTATTTATTAGTGATAGACCACTAAAATTGCTTGTTATTAATGATAGAAGTCTATCGATGATATAACAGTGAAAGATATGAGAACTCAAAAAAGTTAACATATTTGCAAATTATTTATTCGTGTGACAAATTTGTAAATGTAACAATCAATTTTGCTACCCATTACAATTATCAAAAAAAAAAAACCAATAATTTGTTGAATATTTAATCATAAGTGACATATATATTTGTCCTGAATCTGTTGTGTTTGTGTTTGCATGTGTGCGTGAAATGTGGTTTGGTAGGTTCTAGGAAAAAAGTTTTGTAGTAAACTTGGCCTATACATAACTCTTTTTTTTTTTTTGTTAATATTTGATGAAATAAAGTAATGGACTTTTGTGCATGGATGATGCTAAATATGTGTCAATCTAATTGAGATATCTGGGTGCATTCCTGATTCTATCCCTTTAATTTTATTTGTTAAAAAAATAATTAATTTGGCAAGATGATTGGTGATCGTTGATATATAAATTGAGAGCGAGATGATATAACCATTGAGGTATAAGACTTTTTGAATATAGAACAAAAAAAAAAAAGAAAAAAGAAAAGAAGAAAGATCACTTGTGCCTAAAAATGAACAATACCATACCATTGTTGTGATCATATGTTTGGTGGTTCCTTCGTTGTCCCTTACGATTATGTTTTATTGTTAATTTCCACAGAAGATAAATTGTTATCATGAAAAATTGATTTATAGTACACAAGAATTTTTTGTTTATATCTTTTGTTGAGAGAACACATGAAACATTCAAGTAAGTACAGGTCCGCTAATTTATTAGGGCATATTGCAAGGTGCGACAGGTTCCTTAATATATAAGGATCCTCTAATTTGTATCAACGCGAGCATATCTTAATTTATTTAGAGATGTTCTAACAAAGTGGTGTTGCCTGTTGCATAACCATGAATTCAATCTATTTAATCGATTTCTCTTTTACACTTTTTTTAACAAAAAACTAGAGGATAACTCAAGAAATGCACCTGAATATCTCAACTATATATATGTATCGTCCTCATCATACCTTAAACCTAATAGAAAATTCCTTTTACATTTAAATTTTATGCATTTGAAGAAAACATGGGGTGTCGGAGGTTTTGGGGTTTAAGGCTCAATGTGGATAGAAAAGAAAGAAGAAATTTCCTTTGATTGACTTCTTGAATTTTCTTGTGGTCTTCCTCTTAACTTGTAGAGATCAATTTGCCAAAAGGCATTTTAGCGTGGAATTTATCTTTCCATGAAGAATTTACGACTTTAATTTTCAAATTTTGGACTGTACTATATTTAAAAAGAAAACGACACGGTAATTAAGAAGCATCTAAACTGCCAAAATCAACATATGACCTTTCTTCTTAGAGATCGAAGGTTCAATTCCTACCCTACTATTTTTGTACTCAAATAAATAAATAAATAAAAGAAAAGCATCTAAAGTGAAAAATTAATTTTCTTTCTAAAGTACAAAAAACCTACACTTAAGAGTTGTTAAATAAAAAAAAATATTAAAATTAAATAAAATTAAAATCAATATATATATAAATAATTGTATTATAAGTAATAAAAATATATTTTAAAGTTAATAATAAATTCGGGTTGGTTTGGATTATATTAAGTGAATCCATGAACTAACCCAACCCATAAAATTTTTATTTATTTGAATCCAACCCAACTCAAACTGTACGGATTGAATTGGGTTGATCGATTTTTTCGGATCATCGAATGTTTTCGATCGATGATTAAAAAAAAAAAAAAAAAAGTGGGAAAAAGGTTAAAATTGTTATAGTGTTAAAGAGTGTTAGGTTGGATTTGGGGAGGTTTCATGGAAGTGGTTAAACACAATGAAAAGAAAAATGGAAAAAGTTGAGTAGATTCTTGTAAAGGATGATTTGAAGTGGGATGGGGATGAATAAATTCTTACCCACATCCACATGTACCCTCCCATTTACAAACAGTTTGTAAACTAGGAAACTGGTTGATGCCTTCTCAGAAACATCTAGCTGTGAGGCATTAACACCCAACCCAAAAAAAGAAAAAGCTAATTAATAATATTTATTAATTAAAGGAGAGGAATATAATTTGGTGGAGAAAAAAAGGATTTTAGAAATAATTAAGGGTTGGGCCTTTTTTCAGCTTTTTTGAATTATTATGTGTTCAATGCATTCAGTTGAAGGTAAATAATGGGGGCTTTTGATTAATTTGAAACAAAAGGGGGATTCCCCTATAGCTTCTTAATTTCCATTAATTAAAATAACTGTAGGCCTTAGAAATGCAACCCAGTGAACTAAAACCACAGAAAAGTAGCCATATAAATAATATTCTCATATTCATTCTTTTTCTTTTCTTTTCTTTTTTTTTGTTTAACAATTTACCTTTTTCAAACTGTTGAAAAGGGTGAATATTGGTAGTTAAATGCAGCGATCAATAGTTAGCAGGGATCACAAGTTATACCTGCAGGGATCTTTTGACACATTTCCTACCAACCATGCTCCAATTTAGAATAGATACATGATGAACCAGGATCACATCCTAATATATACGAAAGCATGGTTAAAAAAATATTAAAAAAGTTAAAAGTTATTACTTATACTAACATGGTGTACCTTCTTTTTCGTTGGCTCATTCCTAAAAACTCCAAAGTTAAACATGGCGCACGTTGCTAGGTTGCGGAGGAGGTAGGAAAATGTCGGAGTAATTAGGTGTCAAATACATATTCCTAATCTTAGGTGGGACGTTACACTCTAGGACCATGTTAAAATCAATAAATTGATCCATAAACTTAAGTTTTTGGTTTTTTTAGTGATTTAACATGGTATTCGAGTAAGAGGTTTTCTATTCAAATCCCTGACATGTTATTTTCTCCTCAATTAATATTGGTTTCTACTTGTTGGACTCACAAACGAAGGGGAGTATTAGAGTGTTGATATAATATTTTAAATTTACTTTCACTCGTAAGCTTACATTTATTTTTTTTTTGTCAATTGGTGATTTAACCCTCCTCAACTTTTAAGGTTAATTAAATTAAATAGGTTGGTTCTTATAGTTGTTGTTTAGTTTCAATTCATTTTTATAATAATTTCAAATATTGTTCTAGTTTGAATTTTTGGTATTAGTTGATAACAAATATGCCTTTTAAGGAAAAATTAGGCTCCACCTATCTTTTGTACCGTTAGGCTAGCACCCACCCAATAGATCAAATGTGCAATATGTGACTTTTGTTTTTTAAAATGATTTTTTAATTTTTTTTCTGTGTGTAAAAGAGGAGCATGAGATTAGGTGCATCTCATTGTTCTTATTTTAGCACAATTATTCTATCAATAATGCATAAATATATTATAACAAAGTAACTTTGGCTCAACAGTAATTAGTATTATTTTTTTCTTTAGAGATTGAAGGTTTGATCCTCCATCTCCACAGTTGTTGTAAATCTATAATATAACTTTTGGTATTGATGATATAATCCTAATTTTACCTTATTTTCAAATTAGATTCTTTTTTAATCAAATCCTTTCAATAAAACAACGTTTTCAAAACAAAAACTTTTCATTCAAACTTTCAATTAACCAAAACTTGCAAAACTAACTTTCAAAAAATCTAAACTTTCAGTCAAACAGTACTTTACAGACGAAAACTTCTAATAATAAAATCCAATACTATCAAAATGAGAATAAAGTTCATTGTATGGTCAAGTTATAATATAGTGTTTTAAGTGAATTACAAATAGGTTGTTTTCAAATATAAAAAAATGAATCAAAATATTTACAAAATATAACAATTTTAAAACTATCAATGATTCTATCAGTATCTATTAGTGACATTGATAGACAGCGATAGAAGTCTATCAGCGTCTATCATTGATATTTCTAAAATTTTGTTACATCTTGTAAATATTTTCAACAGTTATATAATTTGAAATAATTTCGCTTACAAATATCATTTTTTAGATTGGATTTCTATCTCATCTAGTTATGGTGAATATTGGCGTTTGATTTTACTTTAGAGAAACAAATATGTTCAAAATTGAATTGAATAACTAAAAAAAAATAAAGGAGAAAAATATGTGGAAAACATGTCTTAGGGTAATTCGCTAATATGATTTATAATGATTTTATTAAATTGAATGTTGATGACTAGAAAGATTCGTGAGTTAGGTTGGATTAGGTTGAAGCACTTTTTAAACTAAACTCGATCATTTGCGTGGTAAATTTCTTCAATCCAAACAATCCTTATTAAATAATGAACCTAACCCAAGCCAACTTTGAAAATTTTGGATTGGGTTAGTTCGGATTACTCGGATCATTATTTAAAATTTTGTTTTAAAAAGAAGTATCATGTTAGTATGTAAAAGAATTTAGTTAATTATCTTCACGTATTGAAATAAGATTAGTAAATTAATTTTAATTTTGTTATGAAAACTTTATTTTCTTAGTGTTAAAAAACTTTGATGGATAATAAATAATCTAAAAAAAATATAAAATGAAGTGAAATTAAAATAAATCTATGTATATAGAATTATATGGGAAGTAAAAAAAAAAACATACTTTTTAATATTAATAATAAATTCGAGTTAGTTTGGATTTACTCGGATCATTTTTTATAAATGCATGAACTAACCCAATCCATGGAGTTTTCATTTATTTAAACTCAACCTAATCTAAATGAATAATAATCTAATCAAAATCGTACAAATTGGATTGGATTAATCGAATTTTGTGAGTCATTCTTTTAACACCCCTATTCATGACAAATCTTACAAATATTCCATATAAGGCAAGAAATCTAAGGTAATGATCGTCTCTCCCGTACACAATTAAATCTCAAGCAAATCAAGGAACCAATATTCCTATCTTAAACTGAAACCCTAGCAATATTTTCATTAAAATGAAAGACCTTTAAGTTCAATTCTTTTAACTATTAAAGTAATCCTAAATCTTTTGATCTTAGTATCACTTTAATCATACATTTAAGTTTTTCATCTTATGTTATCTAATAAAGCATCGGAGTACGTAAAACTCAAGTAGGTATTTGGTCCAATAAAACAATGAGGACTTGATTTGAGGATGATGAATTCAAAAAAGACATCATCTTGAGAGGACATGTCGAGAATCTCACATTTGAAAAAATAAAAAAACCTCACACTCTGTATAAGATAGATAAACCTATCCCTCTTATTACCAATTAATTTTGAGATGAAACATCATGTTATTTAATATGGTATCAGAGTCTATAAAGCTTAAACGGGCATTCGGTCCAAAAACAAAGTGGAGTCTGATCCTATAATGATTGATAGCTCTCAAAATAAGCTATCTTTCTCGACATAAATCAGGTTAGTTCTTAAGTATTTAATGTTTAAATGAATTATTACACAGAGAATTGAGTAAAGGAAGCTTTTGGGACCTTTCAGATGCAAAATGGGCTAAAATGATAAAGATAAGAGTCAAACGGAGCATTCAAGTGAAGAATGTCCATCAAAGCCTAGTGACACATCGTTGCGCTACGCTAGGCGAAGCGCTGAAGGCAGTAGCTGTATCATGCAACAATGCCGAGCTGTCTTGTGGCGGTCGATGGCAGACAAATATGGAAAGGGAGGGTTGCGGCAACAAAGGCGGTAGAACCACGACGCCATCTACAGCTCCGTGGCACCAACATCTTTTCTATAAATAAGGCATGTTCTCTACTTCTAGAAGAATCAAGGAGAAGGGAGGAGAGTTCCTACCCAAGGCATAAAGCTTTTTTTTCTCTATTTTTCTTTCTTCTTCTTAGGGATTTTTTTTTTCTTTTTTTTTTTTTTAGTTTTTGGTCGTATTCTTTGGATTGTATATCGTCTCAGTGTCGACGAGCCTTGACTACTACTTTTCGGTATGTGTTTTTAGTTAATCATATCGTAGTTAAGGATTTTTTATTAACCCTTTGTAATTTTGTGAGGATTCCAACTCTTTTTTTTCTTTTTTCTTTTTTTCATCTATTCAATGTCTATGATAAGGGTGTTCAAAAAATCCAATGACTCGAAAAAACCGAACAACCTAACCTAACCTATGCAGTTTTGATTGTAGCTATCAATTCATTTGAGTGGGGTTGGGTTAGGTTCAAATAAATAAAAATTTTATTAGTTGGGTTGGTTCATGGGTTCATCTAAAATAACCCAAACCAACTCAAACTTATTATTAATTTTAAAATGTATATATTTTTACTGTTGGGACTGGTGTCCTAAATCCCTATTATATTCTTGTAGTTTGTTAACATTGTATAAACAAATTGTTATTTTATGAGCATACACTCAATCCAATAAACTAAGAAACTAGGTTATTTATGTAATTTAAACATATACGTAGAGACATATGGGTGGATCATGTTTAAATGATAACCTAAACGATCTCTAGTATATGGATAAGGCTGTGTACCTTATTCTTGTGACACTACGAATACGACCTACTTTGTTGCTACAAATGATCTGATCCTCATAATTCATGTGAAGACATATGAGTAAGGGTATCCTATACAAAAAGTTTGTAGAAGACCGAACCACAAAATAAATAGTGTCATTATATAACACCGTTAATAATAGAGACTTACATTTCAACAGGATGACTACAGGTAACATGACCTAAATCTTGAGTGAGTTGTGAACTCCTACTCATGAAGGTGGTCCTTTGATTTGTATGGGTGAGAGTGGTCAGATTGCCAACTCAATATGCCTACCATTATGGGGATTCATCTGATTGGGGAGTTGGGAATACCGTTATACAAGACAAAATTCACTCATTTCCTGATGTCGAGGTAAGTAGATAAATTGCTCACTTAAGGGCTGATTCTGGGGCTTGAACAATGTGGCCATATCCCTTCTTGGTTCGAGAGGGACTTGGTCATAGTTGGACTATGACTTATTGTTCATTAGAAGAATAAGTAGTACTTAAGAAGTTAGATGTAACTACAGTGAAAAAATGGTAATTTTGGCCCAGTTGTATTTACGAGCAATTTATGAAGGGTCATCGCACTGTTGCCTGGTTATATCTATTGGGTTTTATGTCCTAAAAACTCGCAGTTTGTAAAATGATCAACATTTTTTTATTATCAATATACTTGTTATTGATCTCATAAATTGTATGAAAGTCTAAATCCAATAAACTAAGACCTATGACTATTGTATGAGTATTTGAACTTTATGTGGAGACATAAGAGTGGATCGGGTTCGAGTAAATAGTCAAAATGATCTATGGTACATGAATGAGGTTGGGTACCTTATTCTGGTAACACCATGGGATGTGGCCTACTTTATAGTTGTTACAAAGAGTTGTAAAATGCTACATACAATGTGATTCTAATTCGTACATGTTATGACATGAGGAGTGGGAGTGTCCTATGCAATGAGTTTACATAAGATCGGACTAAGAAATAAGTCACTCTTACTTTATAACGCTGTTTACTATTTAAGACTGAGTATTTCACCTAAATGACCTAGGTAACTCGATCTTAATCCTGAGCTAACTATGAACTCCTATTTATTCGGGATTACCCTTAGATTTGCATAGTTGAGGGTTGGCTTAACAATGCTGGCTTAATAAGATTCCCATTTCAGGGGTAAGACCGGATAGATAGCTGGGGACATAGGGTGCAAGATGGAATTCACGCCTACCTGATTTAGGGATAGAAGAAAGGTTGTTCTCTCTTGTACTGAATTCAGGTCTTGAACAAGGGGCCCCACCCTCTCACTGGGCTAAGAGAGTTTGGTTTGGTGATTGGATCACAAACCAATTATTCAATAGAGAATCAGTAGGGACTTGAGGAATAAGATGTAATCTCGGGAGTAAAACAGAAATTTAACCCAGCCGTTATTACGAACAACCTATGAAGGGTCGACTTGCAGATTATGTTTAAATCATGTGGACATAATATATCTATAGTGAGGGGAGTGCAACTATGGGTTTTAGTGGAATGACCCATTAGTTAACGAATGGAGATTAATCTGGTCTAATGAGTTTAGCCAATTAATCTCGGATCGTTGGAGCCCATGATCATCCGCAAGATCCCCCTACTAGCTCGTAACGGATTAGCTCTAGAATAGCGTGATAAGTTAATTTGAAACGTTCAAATTAAAATTAAGGAAATTAATGATTATATGAGATATAATTATGTTTAATTTTAGAATTAAACAGAATAGGAGAATTTATATATTTAAATATATAAAGATGGACATGTGTTAAAATTAATTTAATATTTTATATTAAATTAATTAAGTTTTATTTAATAATTAATTTATGAAATTAATTAATTTTTCATTTTTAAAATCAAATAGATTTTTTAAATCAAAATTTTATTTTTAGATAAAATTGAAAAAGGAAAATAAAATAAAAACACAAAATGGAAAAAATAGATTTTTCCATTATCCATCACCTAACTAGCTCACACATATTGCAATATTTTGCCTTGTCTTCTCCAAGCATGAGCTACAACTCATGCAACTCTTCTCTTTGCATGTTGATCTGCAGTATAATGAAGAGATTGGAGTGAAAATCGGGAATGCAATCTACAGAATTTTGAGAGAAAATTCGGTTTGAAGAATGGTTCTTCAACAAAGTTGCTGCAGTGAGCTTTTCTCCTTCATCTCTTGATTCATGCTTTTTTTGAGTCCCACAACTCAATCTAGAGCACCAAGAGAATAGTGGGGAAGATCTTGAGGTGGTCTACAACAAGATATAGAGAAGATAACAGCTGGAGATGGAGCTTTGAAGAATTTCTACAAGAGGTATGTATTGAAACCCATTTTTTCTGCAGAAGCATGGTTTAAATTATGTCAAAATTAGTGAATTTGAGTGCTTAGATGATCCTTGTGCTTGCTTTGCTGTTTATACAATCCTACAATATCCAATGGACACAAAAATATATCTGTAGTGCGAAGAGTGCATTTGTCGGTCTTTAATGGAACAATCGGCAGTTAATGGAAGTTAGGTAATTTAACAAAAGAGTTTAATTAATTATCCAAGTACCATTGGAGCTTCAATCTATAGGTTGATAAGGTCCCTATATAGCTCAACAGGGATTGTATTGAGAATTAATTTTGGATTATTTTAATTGTTTAAATTAATTGAGAAAAATTAATTATATATGATATAATTATTTAAATTATTTATATGTGATATAATTAATATAATATATTACATACATTATAATATAAAGTATTTTGAGAGGAATTTGAATATGATTCAAATACTAATTACATGAATAAGATTCATATAATTAAATTTAATATAAATATGATTTATGTTAAATACCATAAATAGTTGAAAGGAATTAAATATTTGAATATGATTCGAATATTAATTATATGGATGAGATTCACATAATTGAATTTAGAATATGATTTATATTAAATGTTATGCATTGTTGAGAGAATAAAACTATAGGTTATGTGTTATATTTGATATAACATATATATATATATTAAGGTAGTTATGAT